>NC_090725.1:6129659-6217159 GCF_036898095.1 Palaemon carinicauda | reverse complement strand
CAGATCAGCGAAGCGAGTCGTTACAACCCGTAATAAAACGATCGTACGCATGGAAGGTGCTTTAGCTGTGTGGATTGCCGACTGTCGGAAGAAGAACATAGCGTTGGATACGAACACCATCCGAACAAAGGCTTTGAGCTTGTATGAGAATTTTGCGGCAAAGGAACCTCATGACGACGATGGCGACCATGCTGAAGAAGATGATGATGTAGATGATCCTCAACCAGGGACCTCCACTGATTCCCAGCGTCAGAAACAACGTTTTTCCGCCAGCAAAGGATGGTTCGCGAAGTTTCAGAAACGCTTCGCCCTGAAAAGCGTTTCCCTGCATGGGGAGTCTGCTTCCGCTGACACTGCCGCTGCTGAAACTTACGTGAACCAGACTTTCAAGAACATTATCGCTGAAGGTGGATACAAGCCGGAACAAGTGTTTAATATGGATGAAACCGGCTTGTTTTGGAAGAGAATGCCGTCGCGAACTTTCCTGTTCAAAGAGGAAGCCAAAGCCTCTGGCTTTAAGGCATTCAAGGATCGCGTTACCCTCGTGATGTGTGGCAATGCTGCTGGATTTTTGTTAAAGCCGGGGCTTATTTATAAGTCGAAAAATCCTCGCGCTTTGAAAAACAAAAATAAGAATCTCCTTCCCGTGTACTGGATGCATAATCCAAAAGCATGGATTACGAAGATGCTGACCTCCAACTGGTTCCACCAGTGTTTCATCCCGCAAGTCCATGAATATCTCTTAGAGAAGGGCTTGCCATTCAAGATCCTTCTCCTTATGGATAACGCTGGTGGACACGCAACTGACCTGTCGCGTGAGGGCGTTCAGGTTGAGTTCCTGCCACCCAACACCACGTCATTAATTCAACCAATGGACCAGGGGGTTATCAGGGCGTTCAAGGCCCTCTACACGAAGAATACCTTGGCGGACCTCGTTGCGTGTGTGGATGCTGCCCAAGATGACGAGGATGAAGACTTCAACTTGAAGGCGTACTGGCGGCAGTACACCATAGCCACGTGCCTGCAGAATATTCAAAAGGCACTTCAAGAGATGAAACCTGCAACCGTAAATGCGAGCTGGAAGAAGCTGTGGCCCGATATTGTTTACGACGACAAGGGATTTACTCCGTCGGAAATCCAACACTCTGCAATACGGAAATCTGTGCAGTTGGCTGCCATAATTGGGGGTGACGGGTTTGGCGACATGACGACTGAAGACGTCGACGAGTTGTTGGACTGCCATTCCCAGCCCCTAACTGACGCAGACCTCGAAGACCTGACGAAATCGGCAAGTGAGGAAGAGAGTGAGGGTACCCAGGAAGAGACCCAAGAAAATGTAGAAGAAACGGGCTTAACATTAGAACGGCTCGCCAAGTTCTGCAACCATATGAAGGAGGCGAAAGAAATGTTGCAAGAGTGGGACGAGGATATGGTTCGCTCGATGCAATTCTGCAACAAGGTCGATGACATCACGACTCCCTACAGGATGCTCTTGGATCGAAAAAAGAAACAGCGGCAACAACTTCCGATCACAATGTTTTTTCAGCCTCGCAAAAAAGAGCCAGTTCCTCCTGCTAGTACGCCTTCGGAAGAAATTGAAGAAGTTGAAGAGGTGTCCCAGGAAAAGACACCTCCGTCTGAAGAGACGTAAAATACTATCATTGACTGCACAGTAGAACACATCATCAGCTTCATCATCATCATTTCTACTGTGCAGCAAATTCATCGCCATCGTCATTCAAGTTTTTCTTGAACTTCTTTCGTGGTGAGTACAGTAACAATCTTTATTTTTTACTTTAACCTGTTTTATAGTTTAGTAATGTACGTACTGTATGCATTAAGTTAAAGGGAAGGTTTTAAAAGTCTACATGTTGTAACCTATCATATTTTTTTTGTTTAGAATTTACATTTACGTACGTAAAACAATATCTCTCTCTCTCTCTCTCTCTCTCTCTCTCTCTCTCTCTCTCTCTCTCTCTCTCTCTCTCTCTCTCTCTCTCTCTCTCTCTCAAATTGTTTTCCTGCTTTGCTACGTACAAGTACTGTATAATTTATATTTGTAAGGTAACATATTTTGTAAATGCTTTTACTGTAAATACTGTATGTACTGTATCATTATTTATCACTATCATCATGCGTGTTAAATGCCTTGTTTGTTCTGAGCGTGGTTGTTTACTGAGCGTACACGCCGTCGTTTCAGGCGGCGTCATAAAGAAAAAGATTTCATTTGGAAGTCCTAAGAAAAATACGTAAACTAAAACATTGGTAATAAAAAAATCAACATACAGTACTGTATAATCAATATAATCGATGCAAAAACTAACCATACGTACATATATGTGTACACTAAATGAGTTTGTTTCTTCATTATGATCAGAGATGAACGTAAACAAAACATTGGTTGCCATTTTTTATCGTGCTTTTTAGGTGTTTAGGAAACACATGATATAAAATCGCCTTTAATATTTGTGCCTGTTTTAGTTTAGGGTGCTGTAGTACATGCATTAAGTGTTCTGTACATTATAGGGTGGTTTGTTAACAGTACTACGTACAAGGGAAGGTTTTAAAAGTCCGAATATACATGTTAAATAAATAGGTAAATATGCTGTCACTACTTCGCGGATTTTCACCTATCGCGCCCGCGTCTGGAACCTATCTACCGCGATAAACGAGGGTTCACTGTATATATATATATATATATATACATATATATACTGTATATATATATATATATATATATGTTAATCATGAGGCCCTTGTTTTCAAACTGAAACAGTTGGGAGTGGGTGGGTCGTTTCTTAGCATTATTATTGATTTTTTAAGTAATAGATCTCAAAGAGTTGTTGTTGATGGGCACCATAGTGATTATAGGAATGTGATATCCGGTGTTCCACAGGGTAGTGTTCTTGGCCCATTACTTTTCATACTATATACACATGACATGTGGTTTGGCCTAGAAAACAAGCTTGTTGCATATGCAGATGATGCTACTCTCTTTGCATCAATTCCATCACCTGAATGTAGATCTAGGGTTGGTGAATCCCTTAATAGAGATTTAGCTAGAATTAGTGCATGGTGCAAATTATGGGGTATGAAGTTGAATCCTAACAAAACTCAAAGTATGATTGTAAGTAGGTCAAGGACGGTGGCTCCTCAACATCCGGTTCTCAGTATTGATAATGTTTCTTTAAATATGTATGACTCTTTCAAAATTTTAGGTGTGATTCTCGACAGTAAATTTACTTTTGAGAAACATATAAGGTCTGTGTCTTCTTCAATTGCACAAAAAATAGGCTTATTGAGAAAGTCTTTCAAGATTTTCGGTGATCAATCTATTCTGAAGAAGTGTTTTAATTCTTTCATTCTACCTTGTTTTGAGTATTGTTCTCCTGTTTGGTCTTCAGCTGCTGATTCTCATCTTAATTTGTTGGACAGAAACTTACGGTCTATTAAATTTCTTATTCCTGATCTAGATATTAATCTCTGGCACCGTCGTTCAATTAGTTCATTATGCATGTTGCATAAGATTTTTCATAACTCTGACCATCCTTTACATTCAGATCTCCCTGGACAATTCTATCCTGTCCGTAATACTAGGCAGGCAGTTAATTCTAATAGCCAGGCCTTCTCCATCACGAGACTCAATACTACGCAGTACTCTAGAAGTTTTATTCCAGCTGTTACCAAGTTGTGGAATGATCTTCCTAATCGGGTGGTTGAATCAGTAGAACTTCAAAAGTTCAAAGTTGGAGCAAATGCTTTTTTGTTGACCAGGCGGACATGAGTCTTTTTATAGTTTATTTATGACATATTTGTTTTTGATGCTGTTAATAGTTTATATATGACATGTCTGTTTTGACGTTGTTACTGTTTTTAGAATTATTTATTGTTAATTTGTTCTCTTCATTTATTTATTTCCTTATTTCCTTTCCTCACTGGGCTATTTTTCCCTGTTGGAGCCCCTGGGCTTATAGCATCTTGCTTTTCCAACTAGGGTTGTAGCTTGGATAGTAATAATAATAATAATAATAATAATATATATATATATATATATATATACATATATATATATATATATATATGATAACCAATGATACTAAAAGCTTTTAGTAAAGATGTTATTATGAATAAAGATTATAATATGGGCGAGGAAATAAATAGCCAAAATGTAGTAACAACCTACCCTTGAAATTGCCATCCGCCCATTACATGGAATATATGATAAAAATGCATTTTTTAAAGGAAATTTTGGGGTTCCCCGTTTACATAGGGTCGTCCTTTACACAGTAATATAAGGTATATGTTTTATGAAAGCTCAATTAACTATTTAAATAATCGTAATTTTCTAGAATGCAATAATGCTTCTGAAACAAAATCAAATATGAGAGAGAGAGAGAGAGAGAGAGAGAGAGAGAGAGAGAGAGATATCAGCTGTTGAAAAGTGATTGAATGCACATTTTTTGTTTATCTATTTAAAAGAAACAATTATTATCAAGATATTTAAGTTTTTAGTTTATAAAAAATATTGAAAACAAATTAAAATAGTTCCTTACCTTTAGCTGCTCCTTCTGAGAAATACCACGCGAGCCCCTCGTAACAGAGCCCTGACCAACAAAGCTCATGGCTTTCACAAGTGGCTCATGATGTTGCAACATTTCCGTTATCTCCAGAACACTATCTCGATACTGTAAACGAAAATCCTTACTAAAGAACTTAAAGATATAAAACAATGAAAATTTAATATGTATAATACTTTGCCAGGTTTTTCTTTTTTACAAAAAATACATATTAAAATAACACTGAATACAAGGATTTAAATCAGAATAATGCAACTTCTATTCCTTGGAAATAGTAATAATAATAATAATAATAATAATAATAATAATAATAATAATAATAATAATAATAACAACAGGTATGTCTAGAAATAATTGTTAACCGAGGTTTTATTGAATAAATAAAAAAAAAGACGTCATTCTCGCATTACCATTTGCTCTGTCTACCTTGTAGGGAAACCAAATGTTACTTTTCTATGCATTGCCCTCAAAGTGTGTTTCTGATGACAATAAGATGGCCTTTTTTCTTAAATGGGATACGTCACATGTTAAAGCATGGGAGACTAGAGATTAAACACAAGAATATGCTTGTAAGTAAGTTAGACAAATCTGCTCAAATTGTTACACTACCTAATGTTTTGCTTCAGTCGGCCTTGCTCCCAATTTTTTGCTTGGAAAAGATAAACTTTCTGGGCTCGAACCTGTGCCGCCCAGTGAATAAGCTCCATTTAGCACTTATTCTTAGGTAATTTACTGCTAAATATACCAGAGAAAAAATGTAAAGGAGTGCTAGGTTAACTAGCTCGCTCACCTATTGGTGTCGGTATAAAATTGGGCGTATAATCCAGAGGTCCCGCACTATTTAGATTCATCCACGACAGAAACCCCAATAGAGGAGAGCCGTTCAACCTCACTCGGTACTACTAACACTGCATCCGCTCAGAACCCAACTCCTTTTAGCACGTCTTGTGTTGTAACCCGCTTTTTTGTTGTGCTCTCGTTTTTCCACTTATTTTCATTGGATTATGGCTTCTTCGTCGGTTTCCCATGAGACACCGTCTAAGTTAAGTACCAAGCTGGGTTTTACTGTGTTTTGAGCAACCTAGATCGTTTAATATTTGAATTATAGGAGTTTATTCTCTTCGTTCATATCGATCTTGCTTGATTCCACTTACAGTTGGTACTCCTGTTTTGAGAGCTTTTAGTTTCACTCACGGTGTTACTATATGTATTATTTTTATTATTTTTATTATTAAATTTTATTTGTTATTGTGGATATTCATTATTTAGCGTTTAGAACCCTCGTGGTTCACTTTTTGGGCCGATATCATTTACGTATCGTTATGGCTGCCGACCTTCGTTGCTGGGCGGCAATGTTATTTTTTAAGCCATCAGGTGTGTCTTTTGTGATTTAATTATTATGTTGCATGCCTTGCCCAAAAAATTTTTATGTGTTTATTTTATATTATCAACGCTAACACTATTATAATGAATATTGTGCTATTACTCCGTTTGATCTGTCTGGTTGGGGATCGTCAGTTGGTAGCCCTGCTGCTCCGTATCACGTGATCCTCCCCCATGCTCCCCCTCTCGCTAGGTGGGCGGCTAGGCTTCTCTCCCCCCCCTCCCCTAGGGGACCGTTGCCTTCCCTCCTTTTAGAGGGGGTAGTTCAGTGTTTATGGACTTTGTCCTCCGGGTGTCCCGGCGGGTTCGTCTCTGTCTAGTCTGGTTGGCCACCGGTCAACAGAGTTGGATCCCGGTGCACCCTATTTTATATTCACCTATCACACTTTTATTATGTTATTCGAAACCCTCTGGGTTCGGTTGGCGGTTCTTATCTACAGTTCCGCCCCCCTATTAATTTATAACAGTTCCTATGATTATATACAATGATTATATGACAGATCACTATCCCGGAGTTCCTATACGAATTGGTTTTGGATACTTTTATTTCCCGGCCCGGGGCTTAGCCTCGCCCCGGGAAATCAGACACCATGTGTCTTAATTTCTTGTTGTTGCATCCTTTTTTATGCTCCTGGCTCGACCGGAATGGATGGCTATACTTTAGTCTTAAGCTAGACTTATGTTTAGGCCCGGGTCCTCCAGACCCGCCCCTACTTAAGAATATTACAGTTAAGCTCTAATCTTGTGTTAGGCTTATGTTAGGCCCGGGTCCTTCGGACCCACCCCTACTTAAGAGAATTACAGTTTCTCATATACTATTCTTTTTATAGATGGTGCATTGTCAGACGACGGCCTGTGCAGCTGTTCTACATCAGCCCTGGGGCCATACCGTCTGTCGGTCTCACGCCCTCTGCGGAGTGCAGCTGGAGGATGTCGTGGTATGGCACCCGGATAACTGTGTGGTCTGTTTTGACCTCGTTACCACCCTTGGATCTGACTCGGTGAGTCCCGTTGGCTATGTTGCCTTCTTATTTATCTTACCTTTTTTGGCATACATACACTATTTAGTAAGATATCTATGGTCTTGAAGGACCACTGGGAGTCTTCCCTTTTTAATTCCCACTATTATTTCAGGCATCCCCGGAGCAAAAGTCTGCGGCTTGGGCCACACTGAAAGTGTGGGTTGGTGGTTTTGCCCGGAACGTGAAGTCCAAGCGGCCGTACGTCCTCTCCGAGGACTACTGTTCCTTGATTTACCCCAACGCCAAGTCTTCAGCCGCTGTGGCTAGGCATGTTGCAGCTCCCATCATTGCCCACATTGATGCCACCATAGCGGGGTTCATTGATCCAGAGCAGGATCCGTCGGACGCCCCCAGAGATCTAGAAGACAATGTTGCCTCCATGAACCTTGATGTGGAACCCATGTTATTGGATGATCCAGATACAGGTAGGGTGGTAAGTGAGGCAGGTGTTTCCGGCGCTGAGATTCCTATCCTCAGCCCCTCTCTTTCTTCTTCATCTGATCGCTCTTCCTTTCATGGTTTTTCTGGGGACCGTGATTCGTCCCAACGATCACACTCGGTTCCCCCCAAGAATAAGTCTAGAACCTTACCTAAAGCTCGTAAGCCTCATAAGGCTTCTCATGGTTCTAAGCAGAATACAAACCTGTCATCTAAGGCTTCTGGCTCCTCCTCTAAGTCTCGCGACCCGGGAGTTCATTCCGCCACTCCTGCTGCTAGCCCGGGCCTTTCCGAATCAGCCATGCTTCGCATCGTGTCGGAGATGCAGGCTAAGTTGGTATCAGAGATGCAGTCTAAGATGGACACGATGTTCTCTAACATCGGTCAGAGACTTGGGGCATTAGAGCAAGGTGCTCCGGAGCGAGTCCAAAGCTCTCTCATCCCGGATGCCTCTAAGCTCCCGCCGTTTGCCAAGAATAACCCTTGGCGTATGGCTCTTCATTCCCCGTTCTCAGACGGAATGTTAACTTTGGAGGGTCTTGGCACTCGTCCCCTAGAGGACTTTGAATTCTTTCCTCCTGGTCTGGCATTTCCATTTCATGGTTATGCCAGGCTTACCGAGGAAGCTTTGGTTCGGTTAGACAAGGTCCCCAAAGAGACAGTCATCTTCCCTAAAGAGCAAGCCCAATCTGTGTGGGCCAGATTCCTGAATGACATCGGCTGCACCAACACCATGTTGACGCCTTATAAGAGCTCCTTCACAATGTTCTTAATGGACAAAAACACCGTGACTCCATGTGTCAATAAGGTAGCAGAGCTTGCCTTCCAATATGCTCTGGAGGAGAAGCCCTTGCCTCCCATCCGAGAGGTGGATCCAATCTCCCTCCTTCTTCCTTCAGGCATTGAGTGTTGGGACAACGTCCATACCACCTTTACCTCTGGCAAGCTAGCAGCAGACTGTGCTTCAGTAATGTTTAGTGAGCGGCTTCCCCGTCTCCCGGAATCCCTCATTAAACAGGAGTATGATTCCCGCCTACGCGTTGGTCGTACTCTGAACTTGGCCACTTCCACGGAGTCGATAGCCTTGACTTACGATACTGAGAGTATTTTTAAGTCTCTCAACAAGGCTACGTTGCAGTCATTATACTATGACCTGTATGACTTCGCTACTGCTAAACGCAGGTGTCGCAAACATGTCCTGGCAGAGGCGACTATTAGGCATGAACCTAATAAGCTTATCCGGTCCTCCTGTTGGGGTCCAAATCTCTTCCCTGAGGTTCTTGTAGAGGAAGTCTTGGCGGAGGCCACTAGAGTCAACCAGAGCCTTAAAGCCCGTTGGGGTTTGACTCCTAAACGTAAATATGACCCTGCAAATTACCAAGCCCGGGGTAGGAAGAAGCTCCGTCCATATACCTCCACCCAGTTCAGGCAACAGCAGAGTGGTTCGTCCAATTTCCGGCTGCCTCTTCCCCCATCTCCTGTTGCCCCTGCACAGCCTTCCACCTCTCAGGCTCCTTCGGACGACTATGTCACCGTTCTGCTCCCTAAGAGCCAGCTTTCCGGTGCCTCCGCCACTTCTCCTGCCTTTAACCAGTCTTATGAGGCTCATAGCTCTTCCCAGAGTTATGGTAGAGGTAGAGGCTACCACCGTGGTTCTAACCAGAACAAAGGCAGGGGAAGAGCCTTTCGCAGGGGAAAGAACTTCCGAGGCGGACGTGGAGGCAACTCCTCAAACCAATACTGAGGTGCAGCAGGTAGGGGGGAGGCTCTATGCCTTCCGCAACAAATGGAGGTTCAGTCCCTGGGCTTTCAGTATCATCTCCAAGGGACTGGGGTGGAGTTGGATTCAAGGACCTCCTCCTCCGAACAAATTTCATCAACATTCCACTCCGGACCTGGTCGAATTTGTCCAGGATCTTTTACAAAGGAACGCCATACAAGAAACGAAACACCTGAAGTTTCAAGGTCGGCTGTTCAGTGTCCCGAAGAAGGATTCAGACAAGAGAAGAGTGATTCTAGACCTATCCCTTCTCAACTTGTCCATTCAATGCGACAAGTTTCGAATGCTTACCGTCTCGCAGGTGCGGACCTTACTTCCCCGTGGGGCCGTCACCACCTCTATCGATCTTACAGACGCCTATTATCACGTCCCGATAGCGAGACACTTCCGTCCGTATCTAGGCTTTCGCTTAGGGGACAAAAGTTACTCCTTCAAGGTGATGCCTTTCGGGCTCAACATCGCCCCAAGGATCTTCACAAAGTTAGCAGAAGTCGCTGTTCAGGAACTCAGAAATCAAGGGATTCAAGTAGTAGCCTATCTGGAGGACTGGCTCATTTGGTCAGACACCTCCCAAAATTGCCAAAAAGCCACTCACAAAGTCATCCATTATCTTCAATCTCTAGGCTTCCAGATCAACTTCAAGAAGTCCCGTCTTCTTCCAAAATCGAAGTTCCAAAGGCTCGGCCTGCAATGGGATCTTATATCTCATACTCTGTGTCTTCCCAAACCCAAGAGGTTAGAGATTGCAAGGAACACCAAACGCTTTCTCAAAGACAAAGTAAGTTCCAGACGACTCCAAGAGAGGATTCTGGGGTCCCTTCAGTTTGCCTCAGTGACGGATCTTCTTCTGAAGGCAAAATTGAAAGATATCAATCGTGTCTGGCGTTCGAGGGCGAACCGGAAGCTCCGGGACAGGAAAGTCCGCCTTCCTCCCATTCTACGGGAAAGACTTCTTCCTTGGACAAGAGCAAACAGTCTGTCAAAGTCAGTTCCCCTTCGATTTCCGCCTCCGAAGTTAATCATTCACACGGACGCATCCTTATCAGGTTGGGGCGGCTATTCTCAGCTCAGGAAAGTTCAAGGTCTTTGGTCCCCCTTGTTCCACCAATTTCACATCAATGTGCTGGAGGCCATGGCAGTTCTTCTAACCCTGAAACGTCTCGCTCTTCCCAAGAGACAACACCTTCGTCTGGTCCTCGACAGCGAAGTGGTGGTCCGCTGCCTCAACAGAGGCGGGTCAAAGTCAGGGCCTCTGAACCATGTTCTAGTAGCCATATTCTCCCTAGCAGCCTTGAACCGTTGGCATCTTTCAGCTGTCCACCTGGCGGGAGTCCGGAATGTAGTGGCAGACGCCCTGTCCCGGACCTCCCCTCTAGAATCGGAATGGTCACTCGATCTAAAGTCATTTCGGTGGATTCTCTCTCAGGTTCCCGGTCTCCAAGTGGACCTCTTCGCCACGGAGTCCAACCACAAATTGAGAGTATATGTGGCTCCCAATCTAGACCCTCAGGCTTACGCCACAGACGCCATGTCTCAGAATTGGGACATCTGGGAAAAGATTTATCTCTTTCCCCCGGTGAATCTTTTGCTGAAAGTTCTAGACAAGCTGAGATCCTTCAAGGGACAAGTAGCCTTGGTCGCACCCAACTGGCCCAAGAGCAACTGGTATCCTCTCCTGCGAGAGTTGAGACTATACCCTCACCCGATACCCAATCCGGTTCTGTCTCAGATAGTACAAACACGCGTTGTGTACGCTTTCTCAAACATTCAGAGCGCCCTAACTTTATGGACTTTATGAAGTTTGCGGCCATGCATGGTGCCAATATTGATCCTCAAAACACCCTGTTCCTAGAATCGGATAAACGGGATTCCACCATCCGCCAGTATGACTCTGCAGTTAAAAAGTTGGCAAAATTTTTGATAGACTCAGACGTGAACTGTATGAACTTGAACCTTACAGTCACTTTCTTTAGATCTTTATTAGAATCAGGTCTGGCAGCCAATACTATCACCACTATTAAATCTGCTTTGAAAAAGATCTTCCTAGTGGGTTTTAACATAGACTTAACCGACTCTTTGTTAGCTTCAATTCCGAAAGCCTGTGCCAGACTGAAACCGGTTACTCGTCCTACCCCGGTGACCTGGTTCCTTAATGATGTACTCAAATTGGCTTCTGATACCCTTAACAGTTCTTGTGATTACATTCCCCTTCTCAGGAAAACACTTTTCCTGGTGAGCTTGGCTTCCGGGGCAAGAATTTCTGAACTGGCAGCTTTGTCGAGAGACCCGGGTCATATTGAGTTCCTGCCTTCGGGAGAGGTCCTTCTTTCACCTAACAAATTCTTTTTGGCTAAGAACGAAGACCCTCAAAACAGATGGTCCTCCTGGAAAATTGTTCCCCTCACGCAAGACCCGTCTCTGTGCCCTGTTACTACTCTTAGGTCTTATTTATCCCGGACCTCCTCTAACTCCTCGGGGCCTCTATTCGTTAGAGAACAAGGCGGTACCATTACTATTAAAGGGATCAGGCAACAAATTTTGTATTTTATTAAACAAGCTAGCCCTGACTCTTTTCCTCTTGCACATGATATCAGAGCGGTTGCTACTTCGGTGAACTTTTTTCACCACATGAATTTTACGGACCTTTCCAGGTATACAGGGTGGAAATCACCGTCAGTGTTCAAGAAACACTACCTTAAACATTTGGAAGCCCTAAAATTTTCTACAGTAGCTGCAGGGAGCGTAGTTACTCCCAGGTAACTCACAGGTTAATGCCTTGTCTCTTTATCTCTCCCTCTTACCTGCCTCATTTATACCCTATTATATTCGTTGGTCTCGCACCTGAATACTGTTATTATATTTGTAAATTTTTAAAACTCCTGAGTATCTGTATATATTATCACTCACGGCATTATTATACCTACCTTATTTGTCAATTGTCTACCAAGTGGATTTATGTTCATATTTAAGATACCCTTATAATTGTTTTTTGGTACTCATCTCTGATTAAAGCATCCTGTATTTCCCTTACGCTTATGTTTTTTCCTTTATTTTGCAAGTTTGGTGACATTTCTCTTGTATAGATTCACTGGGCGGCACAGGTTCGAGCCCAGAAAAGGGATTTTGACGTAGGAAAAATCTATTTCTGGGCGAGGGACCTGTGCCGCCCAGTGAACCCTCCCAGCTCCTCTCCCTTGGAGTCCCCAAACTTTGGGTGCTAAGGAGTTGGGTTCTGAGCGGATGCAGTGTTAGTAGTACCGAGTGAGGTTGAACGGCTCTCCTCTATTGGGGTTTCTGTCGTGGATGAATCTAAATAGTGCGGGACCTCTGGATTATACGCCCAATTTTATACCGACACCAATAGGTGAGCGAACTAGTTAACCTAGCACTCCTTTACATTTTTTCTCTGGTATATTTAGCAGTAAATTACCTAAGAATAAGTGCTAAATGGAGCTTATTCACTGGGCGGCACAGGTCCCTCGCCCAGAAATAGATTTTTCCTACGTCAAAATCCCTTTTCTGGCCAATTGGGTTCAGATTTGGATTTGATCAAGATTTGTTTAATCTTTGGTGGTTGTCATGCATCTTGTTTACAATGATGGTAATGTTTCAGAGCTTGGTTCTGCCATTGTCTAATTTCTACTATACAAATGTATAAAGCATCTGATGGTAATAGCTTTTCTATTGACGGGAGTGTAAATTCCTTTGATATGACTTGTTTTTTTACTCCTCTCTTTGTCCAAAGATAAATTTACTGACTAGGTTGGTAACAGTGTATTGTATTCCTCTATTGTTGCTGACATTAATGTACCACATCTTAAATATATGGACTTTCACATTTCACTAATTGTATTTGACCAGCTAAGGCAAACAAATACATCCCCTGTGTCTTTACGAACTGGTCTTGTGTACTCAGTTTAAGAAAAGGGCTTTAATTCAGGCATTGAGAAATACTGATTTTATTTGGTGTAGTACCACAGCAGAAATTGCCTCAGTCTACAGACCTAGTCAGATCTACGTTTACAGCCACATAGGATATGCTGCTTGACTTATTGACATCTCTGAGCACCAGGCCAGTCAAAGATAAACCTCCCCTGACTACCATGGATGTTTCTGTACACCACGATAAACAATTATAGAAAGATTAACTTTCTAACTGAGGCAAACATTAAAGCATAAAAACACAGAATTGCAGTAAAAGCAATAATACAAAGCACAAAAATGCCATAATATGAAGAGGTAAGACTGTCAACTTAGTAAACACAAGCGTAAACATTAAAAACACTAACTAGTTAACTACACATTAGCTAGACAGCTGTCTGCAGTAAAATTAGTCACTATATACCAGAAACAAAATAAAAAATTACCAAAAACTATCTAAATTTACCAAACCTACAGTACCTGAAAAATATACTTGAACCATCAATAGCAGCTGCAACGAAGTGTTGCTACCATAAAAAATGTTAATTACTATTAACACTTACTTATACAAGACCAGTGATCCAAATAAAACAGAAACTGGTGATGAATAACCACCTGATAAGATGTAAAAATTCCCTACAATACCAGCAGTGGAAAAAATTGAAAATTACTGGAAAATAAATGAAGAGGTGAATAATGGATTAAAACTTAGGAATAGCCAGAAATTTTGGAAATCCTGAGGTGCAGGGTACACCTTAGGAAATATCCTTTAGCAGCTTAAAAGATTACGACAGATCTTGTTTTGTAGTCAAGAATGGCCAGCACGTTTGTTGAACTTTCAGTTATGTGTAATTCTACTCTAGTTGTTGTATGCATTATGCTCCCAAAATTCATCTTGTAATGTCTGTTAGATAGATAACTACAGTTTATAAGAACATTCGAAAACATACAGGCATATATGAAAAAAGGAGTTGTGAAGAAAGTAATCTACTTTACTCCATCCTTGCATACTCTCAACCAACAATGCTTCCCTTTCCATACCACCTAGTAGATAACTATCTAACAAGTGTGAATGAATATCAACATATATCTGTACATGTCTTGCTAAAACACTGTCATTTTTCTTGTTCTTCATAAATGCAGCTAATTAACTCTAAATGGTAACAACTGAAAGTCAAGAGCAGTTAGAGGGCATACTCCTTTGTTACCCACTTAGATAGCCAGTAATCTAGATTTTCCCCAAATCTAACGTTACCATTTACCTTATACTGAGTCTCATATGTTTCATTAGTTCTTTACTTTTCATTATCTTGAAAAAAAAAATTCTATTGACAAGGTATTACATATTGAGAGCAAAGAGAATTCTATATATCATACAATACTGACTTCTTACCTTAGATGCCTCATCATTCTGCAACTGGTTTTCTAGGGTGGAATTCATCAGTGGAATTCATCATACGGCAAAAGGAATCAAGTAAGATAAATTCTCTCATAAGTTAAAATTTCAAATTTACTAATTTAAAAGAAAATAAAATATTTTAAAGAAAATTTACCTGGGAAAAAATCATTATGCGTGTTGACTTCCCCTCATTAGCAAACTTCTGATGATGGTCCACTACAATATCACTTAAATGAGACATCTTGGGATGACTTAACACATAGGACTCCTTGGAGGTTTTCATAGGACTGGCATTAGCTGTCTAGTATTAAAAAGAGAAAAATAATGTTTAACAAACTGAAATTTCTATACATTAAATGGTACATATTAAAATACAGTAAGCAAAAAAAATTTTAAAGAAATTAATTTTTCAATCTTCAAGACATCTGCTTTTTCATGGTTAAAAACAACGTGGGTGCACTTCATCTTATATCTATTGAAAATTATTTCATGTGGTCATTTCAGGGTACAACATTTTATACATTTTGTCATTCACATACAACTATCATACCTTTAACCCTTTTACCCCCAAAGGACGTACTGGTACGTTTCACAAAAGCCATCCCTTTACCCCCATGGACGTACCGGTACGTCCTTGCAAAAAATGCAATAAATTCTTTTTTTTCCATATTTTTGATAATTTTTTGAAAAAAATTCAGGCATTTTCCAAGAGAATGAGACCAACCTGACCTCTCTATGATGAAAATTAAGGCTGTTAGAGCAATTTAAAAAATATATACTGCAAAATGTGCTGGGAAAAAAATAACCCCCTGGGGGGTAAGGGTTGGAAATTTCCAAATAGCCTGGGAGTAAAAGGGTTAATAGCAAATTCTACCAATCAAGCAAAGGCTCTACATGTGATATAGCATAAATATTGAGATTGCAATGTACCGTATACTTTTTGTGCAGGAAATTTGTATTCAAGTACAAGAATTCCTTACTTGTATTCATGGGGATTCTACTGTACAGTACAGTTCTTTGAGTACAACGACCTTTTAATGTAAACTAATATGTACTGTATAATATTTTTAGCTGCTAGACACAAGATACTATAGTCAATTTCTTTTAGCGATGCAGATTTGCACCGACTCGTAGCGGTGCCCTTTTAGCTCGGAAAAGTTTCCTGATCGCTGATTGGTTGGACAAGATAATTCTAACCAATCAGCGATCAGGAAACTTTTCCGAGCTAAAAGGGCACCGCCGCGAGTCGGTGCAAATATGCATCGCTAAAAGAAATGGACTATAGTAGCCAATTTGTCTAACAAAATAACAAGAG
The DNA here is from genome assembly GCF_036898095.1 of Palaemon carinicauda. Classification (NCBI taxonomy): domain Eukaryota; kingdom Metazoa; phylum Arthropoda; class Malacostraca; order Decapoda; family Palaemonidae; genus Palaemon; species Palaemon carinicauda. The sequence goes on along the minus strand of NC_090725.1, from coordinate 6,201,324 downwards.
ATGTCTTGTTCTCTTATGTATAAGTAAATTTGTTTGTAGCAATGAATTTATAGTTATGGCTAACATCTTATGTACAGTAATACCCTGTCTTACATTGATAGTTGGTTCCTTAAGATGCACCATATGTTGATTTTCAACAAAGTTGGGGATTTTGCATTATAAAATTACTTATATGTTCTATATACACATATTGTACAAGATAAAGTACTTACAATCTGCTATCACTTTATACGTGGAGTTTTATCCCTTTTACCCCCAGGCTATTTGGAAATTTCCAACCCTTAACCTCCAGAGGGTTATTTTTTTCCCAGCATATTTTGCAGTATATTTTTTTTAAATTGCTCTAACAGCCTTAATTTTTGTCATAAAGAGGTCAGGTTGGTCTCATTCTCTTGGAAAATGCCTGAATTTTCTCAAAAAATTATCAAAAATATGAAAAATATTTTAATTATAAAATAAATTTTTGAATATACTTACCCGGTGAATATATATAGCTGCAACTCTGTTGCTCGACAGACAAAAAACAGTAAAAACTCGCCAGCGATCGCTATACAGGTTGCGGGTGTGCCCACCAGCGCCAACTGTCGGCCAGATACCATACTCAATGTAAACAAAGACTCAATTTCTTCTCATCCCACTGCGTCTCTATAGGGGAGGAAGGGAGGGTCGTTTAATTTATATATTCACCGGGTAAGTACAGTATATTCAAAAATTTATTTTATAATTAAAATATAACTTTTAAATATTTAACTTAGCCGGTGAATATATATAGCTGATTCACACCCAGGGTGGTGGGTAGAGACCAGTTAAATATGTTTACATCGTATAAGCTAAGAGTTTTTATTTCATTTTAGAAGTTATCAATATAACAAAAACAAAATAAATAGGTACCTGGTAAGGAAGTCGACTTAGACGATTACTCTGCCTTGTAAGTACGTCTTCCTTACGGAGCCTCGCGATCCTCTTAGGATGCTGACAGACCCCTAGGAGCTGAAGTATCAAGGGCTGCAACCCATACAACAGGACCTCACCAAACCCCTAACCTGGGCGCTCTCAAGAAATGACTTTGACCACTCGCCAAATCATCCAGGATGCGAAAGGCTTCTTAGCCTTCCGGACAACCCATAAAAACAACATTAAAAACATTTCAAGAGACATTAAAAGGATATAGAATTAGGGAATTGTAGTGGTTGAGCCCTCACCTACTACTGCACTCGCTGCTACGAATGGTCCCAGTGTGTAGCAGTTCTCGTAAAGAGACTGGACATCTTTCAAGTAAAATGACGCGAACACTGACTTGCTTCTCCAATAGGTTGCGTCCATTATACTTTGCAGAGATCTATTTTGCTTAAAGGCCACGGAAGTTGCTACAGCTCTAACTTCGTGCGTCTTCACCTTAAGCAAAGCTCGGTCTTCCTCACTCAGATGTGAATGAGCTTCTCGTATCAACAATCTGATAAAGTATGACAAAGCATTCTTTGACATAGGCAAGGATGGTTTCTTAACTGAACACCATAAAGCTTCAGATTGGCCTCGTAAAGGTTTAGTACGATCTAAATAGAACTTAAGAGCTCTAACAGGGCATAAGACTCTTTCTAGTTCATTGCCTACGATCTCCGATAAGCTGGGAATATCGAAAGATTTAGGCCAAAGCCGAGAAGGTAGCTCATTTTTGGCTAGAAAACCAAGTTGCAGCGAACAAGTAGCTTTTTCCGACGAAAATCCGATGTTCTTGCTGAAGGCATGAATCTCACTGACTCTTTTAGCCGAGGCTAAGCATACCAGGAAAAGAGTCTTAAGAGTGAGATCTTTCAGGGAGGCTGACTGTAAAGGCTCAAACCTGTCTGACATGAGGAATCTTAGTACCACGTCTAAATTCCACCCAGGAGTAGCCAAACGACGCTCCTTAGTGGTCTCAAAAGACTTAAGGAGGTCTTGCAGATCTTTATTGTTGGAAAGATCTAAGCCTCTATTCTGGAAGACCGATGCCAACATGCTTCTGTAGCCCTTGATAGTGGGAGCTGAAAGGGATCGTCCTTTTCTCAGGTATAAGAGAAAATCAGCTATTTGGGCTACAGAGGTACTGGTCGAGGATACAGAAACTGACTTGCACCAGTCTCGGAAGACTTCCCACTTCGATTGGTAGACTCTAATGGTAGACGCTCTCCTTGCTCTAGCAATCGCACTGGCTGCCTCCTTCGAAAAGCCTCTAGCTCTCGAGAGTCTTTCGATAGTCTGAAGGCAGTCAGACGAAGAGCGTGGAGGCTTTGGTGTACCTTCTTTAAGTGTGGCTGACGTAGAAGGTCTACTCTTAGAGGAAGACTTCTGGGAACGTCTACTAACCATCGAAGTACCTCGGTGAACCATTCTCTCGCGGGCCAGAGGGGAGCAACTAACGTCAACCTTGTCCCTTCGTGAGAGGCGAACTTCTGCAGTACCTTGTTGACAATCTTGAACGGTGGGAATGCGTAGAGATCCAGATGTGACCAATCTAGGAGGAAAGCATCTATATGTATTGCTGCTGGGTCCGGGACTGGGGAGCAATAGATTGGAAGCCTCTTGGTCAGCGAGGTTGCAAAGAGATCTATGGTTGGTTGACCCCAAGTGGCCCAAAGTCTCTTGCACACATCCTTGTGGAGGGTCCATTCGGTTGGAATTACTTGCCCTTTCCGACTGAGACAATCTGCTATGACATTCAAGTCGCCCTGGATGAACCTCGTTACTAGGGAGATGTCTCGACCTTTTGACCAGATGAGCAGGTCCCTTGCGATCTCGTACAACATCAGTGAGTGGGTACCTCCTTGTTTGGAGATGTACGCCAAGGCCGTGGTGTTGTCCGAGTTTACTTCCACCACTTTGCCTCGAAGGAGATACTCGAAGCTTTTCAAGGCCAGATGAACTGCCAACAGCTCCTTGCAGTTGATATGCATGCTCCTCTGACTCGAGTTCCACAGACCTGAGCATTCCCGACAGTCCAGCGTCGCGCCCCAGCCCAAGTCCGATGCGTCCGAGAAGAGAACGTGGTTGGGTACCTGAACAGCCAGGGGGAGACCCTCTCTTTGGTTGATATTGTCCTTCCACCAAGTCAGACAAGACTTTATCTTTCCGGAAATCGGGATCGAGACCGCCTCTAGCGTCTTGTCCTTTTTCCAGTGAAAAGCCAGATGGAATTGAAGAGGACAGAGGTGTAGTCTTCCTAGTGATACAAATTGCTCCAGGGATGACAGCGTCCCTACCAGACTCATCCACAGCCTGACTGAGCAGCGTTCTTTCTTCAGCATCTTCTGGATGGATAGCAGGGCTTGATCTATTCTGGGGGCCGACGGAAAAGCCCGAAAAGCTTGACTGTGAATCTCCATCCCTAAATACAGAATAGTTTGGGATGGGACCAGCTGCGACTTTTCCAAATTGACTAGGAGTCCCAATTCCTTGGTCAGATCTAGAGTCCACTTGAGATCCTTCAGACAGCGACGACTGGAAGAAGCTCTGAGAAGCCAGTCGTCCAAATAAAGGGAGGCTCGGATGTCCGATAAGTGGAGGAATTTGGCCACATTCCTCATCAGCCTCGTAAATACGAGAGGAGCTGTGCTTAAGCCAAAGCACAGGGCCCGAAACTGGTAAACCACATCTTCGAAGACGAATCTCAGAAAAGGTTGGGAGTCTGAGTGAGTGGGGATGTGGAAGTAGGCGTCCCTTAGGTCTAGCGAGACCATCCAGTCTTCCTTTCTGACCGCTGCTAAGACTGACTTTGTGGTCTCCATGGAGAACTTCGTCTTTGTGACAAAGACATTCAGAGCACTGACGTCTAGCACCGGTCTCCAACCTCCTGTCTTCTTTGAGACTAGGAAGAGACGGTTGTAAAATCCCGGTGATCGAAGGTCCGAGACTTTGACCACCGCTCCCTTCTCTAGCAAAAGAGACACTTCCAGTTTCAGGGCTTGTCTCTTTTCTTCCTCTCTGTACCTGGGAGAGAGATCGATGGGGGACGTCGCTAGAGAGGGTTTGCGTACAAAAGGGATTTTGTACCCCTCTCTGAGTAACTTCACAGATTGTTGATCTGCGCCTCTCTTCTCCCAGGCTTGCCAGAAGTTCTTGAGTCTGGCTCCTACTGCTGTCTGAAGTTGCAGGCAGTCAGACTCTGCCCTTAGAGGACTTGGATCCTTTCCTCTTCCCTCGCTTCCCTTCGGCACGAGCACCTCCTCTGCTGGAGGCTCTGCCACGAAAGGGCGGAATAAAGCGAGACGCTGGAGTGTCTATCCTCGGTCTAGCAGACAATGTAGGCAAAGGGGGAGCTTTGCGAGCCGAGGACGCAACTAGATCGTGGGTGTCCTTCTGAACTAAAGATAAGGCAATTTCCTTTACCAAGACTTCAGGAAACAGGCACTTGGAAAGGGGAGCAAAGAGTAGCTCAGATCTTTGGCATGGCGTCACTCCAGCAGACAGGAAAGAACAGAGAGACTCTCGCTTCTTCAGGACTCCGGACGTGAATGAGGCGGCTAGCTTGTTGGACCCATCACGGACGGCCTTGTCCATGCAGGACATAATGAGCAAGGAAACATCCTTATCTGCAGAAGAGATTTTCCTGCTCAGGGCTCCTAAACACCAGTCTAGGAAGTTAAAGACTTCGAAAGCCCTAAATATCCCTTTAAGAAGGTGGTCCAGGTCCGATGGTGACCAACAAATCTTCGAGCGTCTCATGGCAAGGCGGAGGGGAGAGTCTACAAGACTTGAGAAGTCGCCCTGGGCCGAGGCAGGAACTCCCAAGCCGAGAACTTCTCCCGTGGCATACCAGACGCTCGATCTAGACGAGAGTTTAGATGGGGGAAAGGCAAATGCTGTCTTCCCTAAACTCTTCTTAGACTCTAACCAGTCTCCCAACAGCCGCAAAGCTCTCTTGGATGAGCGAGAGAGAACGAATTTAGTAAAGGCAGGTGCGGTAGCAGGCACGCCTGATAAAAACTCTGACGGCGGCGAACGAGGAGCCACAGAAACAAAGTGGTCCGGGAACAACTCCTTAAATACAGCCATGACTTTTCTAAAGTCCAATGATGGTTGAGTTGCCTTAGGCTCGTCAAGTTCTGAAGGTTGATCGTCTTGTGGTTCAGCAACGTCCTCATCTGATAGTTCCTCATCCGAAAACTGATGAGGAAACGGCAACGGAGTGGGCAACGTTTGGCTCGCTGAGTCCGGTCGCACTGGTGCATGAGTGACGGAGCCGGACGCAGCGTCATGGAACTGCTGCACAGTCTGTGAACTGTCAACAACCATGGGTGCGCGAGGACGCACGGCGTCCACCCGAGACTGCTTAGACCGTCTGGGTTGTGCAGTCAACACCATACAGGGTTGCGGAGGTTGACGCACCGCGTCAAAACAAGTCACCTCTGATGGTTGCTGAACGTCCTGAACGTCAACAACCACCTCCGTGCGTCGCCTAACGTCAACGTGCGGCTGGCAACCCACACTGGGTCGCATCGGTGGAGGTACCACCCCAACTGGTAGACGCGAGAAAGTTACCTCAGCGTCAACAGGACGCACAACAGACCGCTTGGATGGTTGTTGGCCAGAAGGTTCAGCAGCAACCTTCTCCGCATTAAAGTCCTCCATCAAGGACGCAAGCTTGGACTGCATGTCCTGCAGCAACACCCATTTAGGGTCTACGGCAGCAGGTGCGGCAACAGACAGGGTGAGCGACTGAGGCGGTACCGCTTTGCCTCTCTTAGGCGGCGAGCAGTCATCAGATGATGGCAACGAGTCCGAACTGACCCAATGGCTACAACCGGGACGTTGTACTTGTCCTGAAGGGACCGACTTACGTTTCAAAGGTCGTGAGACCTTGGTCCATGGTTTCTTACGAGAAACACCTTCGGACGACGAGGTAAAAACGGGCTCTCTCGTCTTACGTAGGTAGGGGCGATCTTGGGGAGATACGCCTGATACCATGGAGGGAACGTCTGTTCGCTGATCAAGGCCTCTCGAACCCATGCGTCGTACGACATTGCTTCTCCCCTGGGCTTGGGAGCTTGCAAGAGGTCCCGGACTAGGAGGACGACAGGCACGAACAGACGAACCCTCAAGCGCAACACTGTTCACAACACTTTGAGAAACACTAGGCACTTTATCACTTCCCGCGGCACTTTGGCACTTTAGTTCCTTAACATCCGCCATGAGTTGATTGCGGTCACTTGCAAGGGACTCAACTCTCTCCCCCAAGGCATGGATAGCACGCATCATGTCAGCCATCGATGGTTCCTGAGTGCTAGGAACAACCACTACAGGGGAAGGATTAGGTTGAGGGGCATGAGGAGAGGAAAAATCTACCGACCTAGAAGAACTTCTCCTTACCCTATCTCTCTCTAGTCTGCGTGTATACTTCTCAAATTCGATAAAATCGAATTCCGAAAGGCCCATGCATTCCTCACACCGATCTTCCAATTGACAGGTTTTATCCCGACAATTGGAACAAACAGTGTGAGGGTCGAGAGAAGCCTTTGGAAGACGCCTATGACAGTCCCTAGCATTGCATTTTCTGAACTTGGGAACTTGTGAAAGGTCAGCCATTTTGAATTGGTCAAGGGAAAATTCCAAAAAACGATCTAAGTCATCAACAATGAATCCGATACAAAAAAAGAGTTCAAGGATTTATTTGAAGAAAAACCCTGCACTGCGAAAGCTCAAAACCAAATTAAAGTACTTCACCAAATATGATGGGAAAAACTCCAGGTTTCAACAGCGAGTAAAGTACGTCTTGTCGACACGTCGACAGAGAAGAAATTGAGTCTTTGTTTACATCGAGTATGGTATCTGGCCGACAGTTGGCGCTGGTGGGCACACCCGCAACCTGTATAGCGATCGCTGGCGAGTTTTTACTGTTTTTTGTCTGTCGAGCAACAGAGTTGCAGCTATATATATTCACCGGCTAAGTTAAATATTTAAAAAAAAAATTTTATAGCATTTTTTTGCAAGGACATACCGGTACGTCCATGGGGGTAAAGGGATGGCTTTTGTGAAACGTACCAGTACGTCTTTTGGGGGTAAAAGGGTTATCAAAGTAAAAATTTAATTTTTGGGGATGTGCAGTGTGGTCTTCAAGGACTTTGCTCTTTAAAAGAATATTGTTTCCCTGCTGTAAGAAAACAGATACTCTATATTCTCATATAAAGGACAACCCCATGTAATGGGTGAACCCCAAAATTTCCATTAGGAAAAGCATTTTTATCATATACTGCATGTAATGGGTGAACAGCAATATCAAGGCCAGGCTAATGTTACTACACTTTTATCATATATCTTTTACCAAACATATTATAATCTATATTGCTGTTACTGCTATATATTTACATGTTTAGTTTAAAATATAAGCTGTATCTCTGTAAAAATAAAACACAATTTGAGTTTTAACACAATGTTTACATATTCACTCAATGTTTACATATCGTCAATCACCATCTACAACCATCTCTTGGCAAATATGTAAACAATCCTAGTTGTCTGATTAAATGTTTTTGGTGACCGAAGTATTGTAATGCTGTAAAGATAAAATTAATTCTTATTTTCATTTTACAGTACTTAAACATGCAACTACAGTATATGACTATACTGAGCATATATGTTGTTAAGTCAATCGTTCCAAACTACTAAGTCCATCCATCCATATACCAAGGCACTTCCCCCAATTTTGGGGGGTAGCCGACACCAACAATGAAACAAAACAAAAAGGGGACCTCTACTCTCTATGTTCCTTCAGCCTAATCAGGGACTCAACCGAGTTCAGCTGGTACTACTAAGTAGAAAAATTAATTACAAATATGGAAAATTCTAGGTTTCAGACAACTCGGCTAGCTTACCGACAACACTACTGAGCCGGAGTACAGTGGAACCTCTACATATGATCTTAAATCGTTCCGGGACCTACATCGTATGTTGGAGTAAATATCCCCATAAGAATACACTGTAATTTGTATAATTCATGCTACAGCCCAAAGACTTATGATAACTCCTTAATAAATCACTACATATAATTACACACAGCAATAATACAACTGCATTATATAATAGAGATGTAAAAACGAATAATTATAAAGAAATAATAAATAAAAAAGGTGTTTTTATTGTCACTTTACCTTAGAGACAGGCCAACGTAGGTGTAACCTTTGCTATGCAGAAGGAGACTGACGGTCGGCGAGGAGGTAGAAATGGTGACTGCGATAACATACCTTAACTTACTCTAACTTACACTAAATGAACTTTAACCTAACCTTCAAGTCACAATAGATAGCACTGGCCTTCTCGCAAATGATCGTTTCAGTGATCATATCGCCAACAATCTCTTTGTCCTTTACCCATAAAAACAAAAGGCATTCCATCTCCTCCAGGGTAGGGCTGTGACGTTTTGAAATAATGGTGATCCCCTTCGATAGTTTGACTGCTTTAATGGATGCCTTCTGCTTGATGATCATCGAGATTGTGGACATATTCCAGCCATATTGTTTAGCCAAATCACTCACACGCACACCGCACTCATGTTTTTCTACAATTTCTTGCTTCAATTCTAATGAAAGCATTGCCTTCTTCCTTTTCTCACCACTACTAATACCTGTACCGAAACTAAGCTTCTTAGGACCCATGATTATACATAAAATCAACGATGAAACGTGAAAAAAGGACGATAATACACTGTTAATAACAGACCGAATAGGGTACAACCGCACGATGCGCACAAGAACAGAGAACTGACCGAATCGACGGTCACTGGCATTCCTTCGACGTGCTGCTGTCTACGACCGACGCTTCGAGAAAATTCTACATGTATGGTCGATGTTGGAACATGACGTCGGGTGTCAAGAAGAGAATTCGATCGGATTTTATGTCAGATGTTAGAACAATCGTATGTACAGTAAAGGCAATCGTATGTAGAGGTTCCACTACTATAAATAAATAAAGTTAAATTACCTGTAAATATTCTTATTTAAACATAAATCTATGTCAAAATTAAAATTAGTATATACAATTTTAAGTCCATCCTTCCAAATTACTACCCTATTAATGACCAATATATAATTAAAATACAGTATCAACAACACAAGAGAGGTTGAGAAAATCAATATTTTCATCATTCCAAAAGTATCTCTCATGTAATGGGCGAACCCTGACTTTGGACATACAAAAATAGTCTTAAAATTTCACCTTTTACATGAAAATATACGGTATATACATTTAAAAGTTCCATGTTAAGTACTTGAATACTGCATAGTTTCAATAAAAATGTAAGAGACAAGGAGTAGAGCTCACAATGTTAGGACTATCTACAGTAGTGTAACATTAAAATAATAACAATGGTCACTTTACCATAACGTTGGCCTTCTTTTCTTTAACGGGTGTGACTACGTCCCATTACATTCATTAAAGAATGGTTTGATCACACTAAGACCAGTGCTCCCTGACTCACACTAGACCCCTTTATTAACATACAATGCCAATTTCAAAATCTCCAAAGCCACCCAGTGCTGTTCTTGAAAGCTATACCCAAATGAATTGATAATTCCATTGGCACATCAACAATCTCAACCCAGTACACATTTATATTAACCGAACGCTGTTGCACATACCATTTATATACAGTTTCTTCTAAAGCTTTACATTTAGCAACTCTCATGTGCTTATGCATATGCCAAACACCTTTATCTTGTTTTTTCTTTACTTTCTTATACTTTATGACTAAAAGTTTGTTTTTCTACTCCATATTTGGCACAAATACTTGCCATGTAAGTACCAGACTCTAATGATAGATAAAATTATTGATATAAAATAAATATCATTAAACCAGAACCAGGTTTACTAATACATATACAAGTGCGTATTTATAATGACCACTCTCTTTCTCTATATATCATCATCATCAACTGTTACTAGTCCACTGCAGAACAAAGGTCTCAGACATGTCGTTCCACTTGCATCTGTTTATGGTCTTTCTATGCCAGTCCACACAAGCATACTTTCTTAGTTCGTCAATCCACCGTCTTCTCTTCCTTCCCCTACTTCTTTTGCAAAATCTAGGGACTCATTCTATTATTCTTAATGTCCATCTACTATCTGTCATTCTCATTATATGTCCTGCCCATTCCATTTCTTCTTCTTACATGTTGTTAGAATACCTTCTACTTTAGTTTGCTCTTATATCCATGCTGGTCTTGTTTCTGTCTCTTAGTGTTATCCCTATCATTATTCTTTCCATAGCTCTCTGAGTTAAAAAAAAAAAAAAATTAAAGTTGCAGGTTTCAGGTCTCCACTCAGACAATCTACATCATTCTGCTCGGGCGACCATAAGCCAGCAGGGAATATCACTAGCCCCTCTAACCTCCCCCACCCCACACCACCCTGGGGAGTGCACCCGGGTAGAAGGTCTCACCGTATCCACGTCCTGGCGGGGACGCGAACTTGGGACCTCTGAAACAGAAGTCCACGACGCTACCGACCTAGCTATCCGGAGTATAACTAGCTTATGTTCCAAGGCTTTAGTAAGACTCCCAGTTTCTGATGCTTAAGTTAAAACTGGTAGGACCATCTGATTAAATACTTTTTTAGAGAAAGTGGCATTTTACTTTCCATAATCTCAATTTGTTTACCAAAAACTCTCCATTCCATGCTTATCCTTCTTTTAATTTCAATCTTGTGTCCTGAGTGATTAGATAGAGGATTCATTTTAATGATTTAAGTAGGAGAATTTAGAATATTACAGTATGATAGTATTTGCTATTTTGCATGTGAAGAGATTGCCACATTGAGTGGTGTTGTATCTTTTCAATTCCAGTTTGTATCCGTTTCCTCTGGACTGATTTGTGCTAAGTGTGAATAGATTGTTGTAATCTACATTTGTTATTCCTTTAGGAATTTTGAATGCCCCTATTAACTGTCCCTTAGTCGTCGACAAGGATGTGGAGTCGGTACCAAACCTTTTGACTCCTACTCCGACTCCTCTCTTTTTGGTACTTACGACTCCGACTCCGACTCCTTTATACAATATTTACTCCAAAATCTATTATACCCTATACATTGCTAGAAAACAAATAATTTTTTTTCTACTACATGTAAAGTATACTATCGACATGTCTGTTGCTAAGTAACTGCCTTTTCTTAATTACTGTCCATTGTACAGTCCTGGTAAAATGAAACCGATGAAGATACAGATTTAGAGAAAATAAACCCATACTCATATCAAACAAATGTTGTATTATGAAGAAAACCAGCTCCACTTTAGTGGACATTTATAATATTCAATATTGAATGAAAACAAACTTTAAATTAATCTTTTTTATCAGTAGGAAGTCACTAAATAACTTAATAAATAAAATCACACATATGAAAAAATAAAAATGATATTTCTAAACTCATGGAATTTGATAAGGCTTAAACGTTTTTTCTTAGAAACAAAATTGCCTCGGTTAGATCTTCCTTTATTGAAGCTATTGGATCTGATCTGATTATTTACGGTGCAGAAAAGTCTTTCAACACTGACTTGGGAGGGGGGCATTGCTGTCAGAGTTCTGGCTACATCACGGATGATCTGTGGACAAGCTGGGATGGCTTCTTCTACTGTCATTTTCATAATTAGATCAAACTTTTCTATTTCATTTAAAGGATCGGAAAAATCTTAATTTTAATTTCATCATCTTGTTGTCTGGTACATCTTCGCTTCGACGACGCTAAACATGTGTTTGTTCTATTGGCTCCAAGTAGAAATCAAAGTCTACTTTTGCACCATCAGTGCTTTCAGTTTCTTTGGCTGGCGGTTGAGGAGCCTCTGGTTCATTAATTCCATGTCAAAGCTTGAGTGTTGCTAGTTCATTGAGTGCCTCTTTTCCTTAAGAATTCTGTTTCTTACATGCTATTTTATGTATCACTCGCGCATTCTTATATTTGAACACACTCAAAAAATTTACAATTTTACACATGGACCATCGACTTACGATAATACTGTATACTATATAATTTACCATATAGATTTTCAATGTATACGATAAATGTGCAACACATACACACACACACACACACACACACACACTCTCTCTCTCTCTCTCTCTCTCTGAACATAATCTAAGGCACATTTACCATTGAATGGATAAGTGTCAGAATGTAATGAACTATTTTGATTGAATTGATAAAATCCCTTCTGATGGAAAGGCACCTGTTTGCCAATATAAATGCGTTCGCTTACATTTCCTAACTGTAAACAATCTATCCTTTATTTCCTATTCCAAGGATTAATACAATCATTTGAGAAACCAAATTACAACAGACTAACTTTTATACTCCATTTTTTATCCCATCTCCCACTTCAGTGGGTTAGAAAATTAAAAGATAGGATAAAAGTATCGGAAGTAACATCATAATCATTGCGTAAACGCATACAGCCCCCCCCCAAAAAAAAAAAATTGTTTTGTTATGAACAAATGAATCAAATAGCAGTTGTTTTGTTTGCATATCAATCACTGTACAATAGTAAACAAAGAAGCATAAGACTGACATTTTTACATTGTACACTAGTTCACTGTGGAGAAAAGATCAAGAAAATACGCAGCCAAATACAAACTAACAACTGTAAATGAAGGCGAGAAAACAAATAATATTCATAACCGCTATTCTGTTTGGAATCGGGGAGAGCTGTCTGAAACTGAAGGAAACAAAAGGAAACTTTAGTGGGAACCTAAATGTAAATGCCAAATTTTGAATATAGTTACAAAGTGTCTAAGAACAGAGAATATAGTTTTGGTATAACACGATATAATAAATAATTTCGTAAGCTTTATAATCAAGCACCATAGAGCTAAAAAAAATTTAAATTATTGTGCATCGGCAACATGAACGAAACTCCGGTTAACTTCTATATGCGATTCAACTTGAAAGTAAACAAAATATGAGAGAAGTATTTCAAATAAAACTATTGACATTAGTTTCCTAATTAGAAGATGATAGATCTAGTAATAATTCTTACTTTTAAGAAATATGAAATATCCTTCTGTAGATTGCCTTAATCAGCTGATTTGGAAAGAGTAGAGGAATGACGATCAACTTAAAAACACAAACAGCAGAAAAGATTATATAAACGTAAACAGTGAGGAAGATTATAATTCACTATGATTTTATTTATAAATACGATACTAAAATGTGGTTAATACATGCATTATTGTTGGAAATAATTAAGCATAACATCAGTTTGATCAAAATCTGGTTTATTTCAAATATAGCTTCATGTTTTTACCAGAATAAATGGATATACTGTTTGATCAAAGACGTAGCCTAGTCCAAGAGTGCATATGTTAATTTTATATAACGTGTATGATGCCACCTTCTTGAATTTAGCTTCAAAACTCATATGTTACGCAAGTATATACGGTATTTGAGTTATAAAGCAATTCAGATCCAATCGGAGTCAGAGTCAGGACAATTTTAACGACCCCAACTCCGACTCCTCAGACTCAAAATTGCTTCAACTCCTCGATTCCAACTCCAACTCCACAGCCCTGGTCGTCGAGCTTGTAGATCGAATAAGTTCAAACGTTCCAGCCTCTGTCTATATCCAAATAACCTTAGTGTTGGAACTAATTTGGTGACCCTAGCTTGTACTGCTTCCAGTCTATCTATATCCTACTGAATACTTGGAGCCCAGAATTAGCCTCCATATTCTAGATGGGATATTACTAGTGATGTGTACAGCTGTAGTACAGTGTCTTCATTTCTGTATTTGAATTGCCTTTTTATGTAGCCTAATAGTTTCTGAGCTTTCTTTTCAGCTTTTATACTCTGTTTGGTGAACTTTAAATCTTTGCTGATAATAATACCGAGATCTTCCACTTGGTCCACACTTTCTATTTCATTACCCAAGCTGTGAGTAATCTGACTGTGGGTTACTATAACTTATGTGCATGACTTTACATTTCCCACAATTGAAAGGCATTTGCCATTTTCTGGACATTCTCCTAGCTTTCCTAGATCCTCTCATAAGGCTTCTACGTTTTCTGAGATCGCATCATTTATGCCTAAATTAGTATCGTCGGCAAATTTGGCTATTCTACTAGTTAATCCTAAATCTACGTCGTTAATGTAGATCAGAAATAGCAATACGCCAAGGGCAGATCCTTGAGGTACTCCGCTTGTAACACGAGAGAGAGAGAGAGAGAGAGAGAGAGAGAGAGAGAGAGAGAGAGAGAGAGAGAGAGAGAGAGAGAGAGAGAGAGAGAGTTTCTAACGGAGTACGTACGATGAATTTTGCAATTTGTTGCATCAGTTTTGGTGCCAATTGTACTGCAAACATCCTAAATTCTAAAAATCTATATTAAATTAGACTACTTTTTTATACTAAATTAAAAACTAATATTTATTTGCTTGTAAGCTTAAATAAATTCTTATTACCGGGTAATCATATATTCAAATTGCATTTATAAATAAGATACATAACTGGGAATGGTTCTTTGTGGTTTAGCCTAGTAACAAGTAAATTCGACTTAAGTCGTTTTCAAACTTATTCCTGAAACCAATTACCGACGTAAGGTGAGGTATACCTGTATGTACGCCTCCTATTGACGCATATATATATGTATATGTATATGTATATACATACACACATATATATATATATATATATATATATATATATATATATATATATATATGCATATATACATGCATATACATACATATATATATATATATATACATATATATGTTTATATATGTATATATATATATATATATATATATATATATATATATATATATATATATATATGCTTATGTGTGTGTTAATCTTTATGGATATAAATATCTAAATGTCTACAACTGATTCACCCTCATCCAAACTTCTATTAAATAATTCCAGTTATAAACTGTTTATTTTCATATAAGAAATATCTATCATCTTAATCAACGATTGCAATGTAATTAAGATTTTATTCTGACAGATATCATAAATATAATACTTCGGCTTCTATAAAGAGTCTGATATTGACCTGTGCAATCAGTCCAACCAACAGGTATGGCTGATTGTAGCATATTCCTTTCTATTTGATGGCTAGTTATTTCCCTTTCAAAAATATAAATACATACTGTATATGTCCATCCATATACCAAGGCCCTTCCCCCAATTTTTGGGTGTAGCCGACATCAACAAATGAAACAAAACAAAAAGGGGACCTCTACTCTCTACGTTCCTCCAGCCTAACAAGGGACTCAACCGAGTTCAGCTGGTACTGCTAGGGTGTCACAGCCCAACCTCCCACATTATCCACCACAGATGAAGCTTAACATAATGCTGAATCCCCTACTGCTGCTACCTCCGCGGTCATCAAAGGCATCGAAGGTAGCAGCAGGGCCTACCGGAACTGCGTCACAATCACTCGCCATTCATTCTTATTTCTAGCACGCTCTCTTGCCTCTCTCACATCTATCCTCCTATCACCCAGAGCTTTCTTCACTCCATCCATCCACCCAAACCTTGGCCTTCCTCTTGTATTTCTCCCATCAACTCTTGCATTCATCACCTTCTTTAGCAGACAGCCATTTTCCATTCTCTCAACATGGCCAAACCACCTCAAAACATTCATATCCACTCTAGCTGCTAACTCAGAGAAATAACCCAAGTGCTTCTTTCCTTTTCTTCCAGTGACTTACCTTTACAACACTACCTGGACTTGATTTGGGTTACCTGGATTCTGTTTGTTACATCCATAATCCATTATAAAAGAGTCCAATATTGTGAGTTTATACTGTACTTATAGACAAATAATAACACAAGGGGTTAACTACTGCACTGTAATTGTTCAGTGGCTCCTTTCCTCTTGGTAAGGGTAGAAGAGACTCTTTAGCTATGGTAAGCAGCTCTTCTAGGAGAAGGACACTCCAAAATCAAACCATTGTTCTCTATTCTTTGGTAGTGCCATAGCCTCTGTACCATGGTCTTACACTGCCTTGGGTTAGAGTTCTCTTGCTTGAGGGTACACTCAGGCACACTTTACTATCTAGTTCCTCTTCCTCTTGTTTTCTTAAAGTTTTTATAGTTTAAATAGGAAATATTTATTTGAATATTGTTACTATTCCTAAAATATTTTATTTTTCCTTATTTCCTTTCCTCACTGGGCTATTTTCCCTGTTGGGGCCCCTGGGCTTATAGCATCCTGCTTTTCCAACTAGGGTTGTAGCTTAGCATTTAATAATAATAATAATAATAATATACAAACCTGGGGATGAGCACTAGAAGAATTTACCGATTGGTTACCATCAACTTCAAACTTTTTGGACAAGTCATCCATTAGTTGCGTAAACACACCATTGCGAAGAAGTTCTGCTCTGGCAAAACTTTTGCTCTTGTCACCTTCTAGTGTACCTGCAAATGTAAAACTAGCTCAAGCAATATAATCTTCATTGTAGATAACTAGAAAACCAAAGAAAATTCTGGAAATCCATCATACGAGAGAACACCAACTCCAAAATTTTATTAATTAAATCATAGGTCCTAATAACCTTTTCCCTACATTTATAAGAAGAGAAATAACTGATATTTAAGAAAATAATATCTTAATATGTATTTAGAGATGAACTGATTATCTCCATGTCAAAAACTTATAAAATGTCTCCCAATAACTAATAATGTTGAAATTACATTTGAATTTTATAACTTCTACCATCTGAGTTTGGTACAAATGTAACATACTGTAGCTTATTTTACCAAGATCATGAGGTTTACTCAGAAGGCGTGATTTATAAAGTAAATAAAATAAAACATTACACTTGTTCCTGATGAAAATTAAACACAAGCCTTAACAATAAGTAAACAATAAAAAGACTGCAAATGATTATTTCTTTTACCGTACAGTACCATATACAGTAAAATTTCCTTATCCTGGATTCAATTACAGTATACATGCCCATCCATATTGGTATCATTGTAAAAAGAATATACAGTATGTGGTTATTACACGAGGCCAAAAAAAAATACTAGGCAAACAAAAATGAGAGTGATTAGCATACATACTCCCAAAAACCAAGAAAACTCCCCTCCTACTACCATCTTCAACATCAGACTTCAGGTATTAAGGACAAGAGAAACTATCCTCTTAATCCTTTACACATATGAGAAAAATTTTGAAGAGTTGTGAATACTTCAGATTATCATTTAATGATATCTTTAAAAACACTACGTAAAGATAAAAGTTTTTTATTTTAAGTTGCCAAATAAGAGAGGTATAATATTACTATATTATTATATATAGTAACACCTAATCTTTAACCTATAATCATTGATTTTATTCTAACCTATGATACACTAAATTATTTTCATTCATAGCTAACAAAATTCTATTTGTTCATAGCAAAAAAGGGGAGTCATTCACAATGTTTACACACTCATATGGTCAAGAGAGTGAATACCTTTTTCTCAACACAAAGTGCTAGTTCTAATGCCCAAAAGCTCAAGAACAATTACATTTAAGCAAATAAAAATGAATGTTTGAAGTTAGGTATACTGTATTTGATATTAAATTATGTTAAAAAACTTAAAAACAAAGAAAACCCTTTATATTTACAACAACTAATAGGAAAACTATATGTAGATCAGTATTATAATAGCTTTTTGAGTAAGAGGGAAACATTAACTATTTTCATTAATCTACCATGGATTCAAGAGCTATTTATACAAAGAAGGAAAAGCTTGGCTGGTAAAATAATAAGCTTTTCTACCTATTGTTTGTAGAACCCTTGATTCCAATGGGTAAGAGGAGCCATTGTATAGATAGAGCTATTACATAACACCCTCTGACTCTCAAAGGCATTTGATTTATTCTATTCAAAATTGTACTCGCAGCTAGAACTCTTTTCCCTACTTTTGTTTGTGTAATTTTTGTGGCTTGTGTTCACTTCTTTTTGTTAAGAATATTTGAGGTATATCTCCAAAGTCGTAGGTTAGGTCTTATGAGAATTGCACAGGTAATATACTTTTTATCAGATAAAGTTCATCTTCATTCAAAAGACATTACTTGCATGACTCTAATGCTCCTTCCTCATCCATTGCTCTGGGTGCAATAACTCACCAGAGGAGCTTATGGCTGATTTTTAGCTTTTGGCTGAAACTAGAGCTAGGGTAGAAATGGGAATAAGAGTCAAATAAGAGTCAAATTTTGGGTCAGTTCTCTTTCCCTTTCCCCTCTCATTCAGTCTATGTGTTCCTCATTGGGGAAAGTTAGTAATTTAGGTATTCATGGTTTAGAATATTTTATTCTTGGTGATTTGAAAGGGATGAGAGGTGACTGATTTGTTAAATGGTAATCTTGAGAATATTGAAAAGCTTATTGTCTCTTCAATCACAGCTCAAAGAACCTTTAATGGTTACTGTGTATAATATCATAAAAGTTTCAAATTCTTCTCAGGGGTGTAAAGAATCTCTTAAAACAGGACAGGCTTTGCTAGTCTCCTGAGCACAGGTGAATACCAGAATCTACTAGCTTGTTTACACACTACTCTTACATCTGGCATACTGCCAATGTCTTGAAAGAAGGCAAATTTTTGTGTTGAGTTTCATAATGTTAGACCAGGTGTAGCAAAGCCGTAGCTTCTACTTCCTCCAGTGTGCCTACCCATAACATATTGCCCCTTAGAAGCATTTCACTTTCTCTTGGTCCATCCTCTAACATTTATGCAAGAGAGCCTTTTAACAAGTCTGAAAATGTATCAAATGAGAAACATGAAGCTACGTCTCTTTCACTATCTCAAACTAATCAGGTATCTTATTTGGACTTGGAAGGAGAGTTTCAGGAAAATAGCTTTTGCAGATTAATGAATAGGATTTAGGCTTTGTATCCTGATTGAATTAATTAAATAACAAGATTTGAAGTGTTTAGATCATCTTGTATCTGATTCTTCTTTGAAATTAGCAAAAATCTATATAAACTTTATCCTTATTCTTTAAGGGAGTCATAGAAAGCCTTGAGAACGGCATCGTCTTCTGGGTTGTATATCATCGTTTGGTTTAATTTTCTCCCGAGGCTGAAGGTGAGGGAACTACATAGGGCTGACACGAAATTAGCCTCTTATCACTGGTTATGTATTGGATAACTCTGTTTGCTGACCTAATTGACTCAAGTTTCTAAACAGATTTCTTCCGTCTGCCGGTACACAGGTAGTCTTGGGCCACCTGATATTCCGGATGATGATGGTGAAAATGTATCTACATCTCTTGGAGAAGGGTAGGGATCCCACAATGTGGACATGAATATGAGAGAGGTAGCCAGTGGCTGTCTTGAATTCTCCTACCCAGGATTCTGTATGCCTTGTGATGTTTTATGTCTGACAGGGAAGACATTCACAAGCCTATTTCTTGATGCCTGTCTTCACTGCCCTATAAGTGCATAACTCGGTTAAGATGCAGGCGGTGAAGCAGCCAGAAGGGTGGGATGAATTATGGGGGAGGATGAAAGCGTTCCTCCTCTAAACCAATGAAAGATAGGAGCGTGGACATCTCGTACTTGTCTCGCAGGTAAAGGTTATCTCTCCATCCTCTAGGATGACATTTCTCAACAAAAGGGAGGGACTTTCCTGTTGAAGGTACTGTAGATCTTCATTGTCCTTCTGGTTTGCTGATATTTCGGGGTATGATATCCCAATTAAGATGGCGTTAGTGGTGTTTCTTAAAAGGTTATCTGTAACGTTGTTGAAAGAGCGCTTGAGATACCTAATGGTACAGGAATAGCCAATAATTGCTGCACTTACTATTAATCTGCCTATTTGTAAAGGCATGAATCAAAGACAAAGAACAAGACTTTTGTATGGGAAGGCTCCTTTACCTAATGATTTCACAAAATTAAGGGATGAACAAGTCTATTAGGGAGAAATTAGTCTTTATTTTTTTAATAGGCTTGCACTTGAAAGAATAATGCAATGAATTCAGGTAGAAGACTCATTAGAATAATAAAAGCTTCTATAAGTAATAAATATAGGGCATAAAAAGTTTGGCCAAAGAAATTTACAATTAGATTTCATAAGTATGTAAATATTAATAAAAAATTTGGATATAAATTAACTTTCTTTGTGTTACTGGTATATTTTCAAGTTACAATAAATTGTAATATTGCACTTGAAATCTTGTTATACTAACTGCCTTTACTAACACCCAAGCAATCAGCTCATTCCTTTAAATACATGAAACTATCAAACCTTTCGAGAGGTAAACTTATCAGATGTCTTTGACAGTCGGATTCTTTATTACAGTGGTTTATGCAAGATTATCATTTAAGACATTGTGCATTACGCTGATGAATTTCTAATATTCAAGGATAATTATAAAAAGTTACTTAGTTTAATCTATAAATTATATAGAATTAATGTTGATGCCTAAATTGTACAATATATGCGGTCTATATTAATTCTTAGATTTTGTGACTTATCAGGTTTGACCTCTGACTACGGTGATACACTGAGGGGCTAGTTATCAATAAAAATGTAAATTAAAAAAATTATTACCTTTCAAAAATTTATATGAAGACCTGGCTCCATGCAACAACATCAAGTCAAAAGCATGATAGAGTGTCACACAGAGAGCAAATAAACCCTCTACTACTCCAAATCTGTGACGGGGCAAATTTTCTGGTGGATTCTGACGGAAAGCATCACGAGCTTGAAGAATCTGAAAAAAAAAAAATTATAACTTTCCCAACAGACTACAAACCTCTATATCTTATATAAATAAAATGCCCCACTGCTGACAGCTAAAATTCTCATAAGTTATCATAAATACTGTATCAACTAGTACCTGTGTTATCTAACTAAATAACAGAATTATTAATAACCTATAGTCTTATTATATTTCCCTTCTTCATACAACACATCATGATAAAATATAATTATAAACTACAAAATTTAATATATATCTATGTACTGGAAATAATAGATACGACAATTTAAGCATTGTATACTATAATTAATAAAAAGTAAATTAATGAAATCAAAAGTGGATAACACATTACAGCTCCCAACTGAACATGAGTAAAAAAAAAAAACTCTTAATTCACTCTCATTTAACTAAATTAAAGTGTACAAACCCTCGCATGAAAGAAAATTAGTCTATTAAATTCCTTACGCCTAATCTGGATATTATTCTCTAGCACCACTGCAAATGGAGCTATTTGCAAATGAAGTTAAATATTTATTCAAATAACAAGTAATAGGTAGTAATAATAATTATAAGATTAATAATAATATTAATAATAATAATGATCTGGAAATTCTTTGCATTAACATCTTCCCACATTATACCATCTAATTAGTAGTACAAAGGCATGGTGCTAATGTCACAGGATAGGGAGTGAATATAAACAAACTAAAGAAAATGAACGATAACGAGACGAATGCAGGCACAAAACCGTTGCTTTTTAATCTTTGAAGCTCTGAATTGCTCAATCGGCGTTAGCCAAGTGTTGTGGTGGATTGCGCCCATGTTTTGCTGATCTGTCATATTGCTGAATCACATCCCTTTCCCCCAGGGCTGGAGACGGAGAGGAGGCAGCAGCGGAAACGTAAAGGGTTGGAGAATTGGGACAGCCACCCCTTCCTTAACCTTAGTAGACACCCATGATACCCCATCCGGGTTCGTGCCAGAGATAAGGAGGAAGCATGGTCCAGATGTCAGTCAGTTAGTTAAAAGATTGCTAGTACCGTCCTAACATCGGACCTCGATCCTGGTATTTTTATAATGCAGATTTCTCAGTAACTTTCGAAAAACCATGTTGTGTCTCTCTCCGTTGCCAGACCCTACAACTTTGTAACTTTGATGCACTATTAAGGGGCACTTAGAAGATTTTGCATTTTCAATTCAACTTTATAATTTGTGACTTTAACATTTTCAATGAAATTCAACGCTACTGTAACTAATTAGATATGTGCTCAATAATCTTGCGAATTACTTTTTATCAAATACACATACTGTTTAATAAGAAACAAAGTAACAGCTATCATTATCCTTACTTCCGATATTTTTAAGCCTTATGCCAATATTACCACTCGGTGACGTGACACTAAATTTCATATTCATGGCTTTCCTTTCATAAGGCTCTACACTACACACTACATATTCTAGGAGCTTAATGCAACTATGAAAAAACACACTGGAAGGATCTTCCTATCATAATTGAATTAGTAGCATCAGAACTTCAAATGGTGAAAATGCTTTTTTGTTGTTAAGTTTGACATTAACCTTGATTAATAGTTTATATGTTACTAATCAAAATTAGATATAAATAGTAATAAAAAATACATAATGGTATACAGTAAAATATATATATATATATATATATATATATATATATATATATATATATATATATATATATATATATATATATATATATATATACATATATATATACATATATATATATATACATACATATATATATATATATATATATATATATATATATATATATATATATAAACTGTTGTTCTCTAATCTTGCGTAGTGGCATAGCCTCTGTACCATGGTGTTCCGATGTCTTTGGTTAGAGTTCTCGTGCTTGAGGGTACCCTCGGGCACGCTTTTCTGTCTTATTTCTCTTCCTCTTCTTTTGTTAAAGTTTTTATAGTTTATATAGGAGATTTTCATTTTCATGTTGTTACTCCTCTTAAAATTTTTTTTCTTTGTTTCCTTTCATCACTGAGCCATTTTTCCTGTTAGAGCCCTTGGGCTTATAGCATCCTGCTTTTTGAACTTGCGTTGTAGCTTAACAATTAATAATAATAATAAAAATAACATTATATATATATATATATATATATATATATATATATATATATATATATATATATATATATAAATATATATATATATATATATATATATATATATATATATATATATATATATATATATATATATATATATATATATATATATATATATACACACATCATACATACATATACAGTACCAAGGCCCTTCTCCCTATTTTGGGGGGTAGCTGACATCAAACAAATGAAACAAAAAAAGGGGTTCTCTCCTCTCTACGTTCCTCCCAGTCTGACAAGGGACCCAACCCGGTTTGGCTGGTACTGCTAGGGGTGCCACAGCCCACCCTCCCTTGTTATCCATGAGAGATGAAGCTTCATAACGCTGAATCCCCTATTGCTGCTACTTCCGCGGTCTTCCAAGGCACATATTTATGGTTAGAAATTTAATGTAAAACTATCCCTGAACCATAATATTGCTTAATTGACCACTACCATTATTATACATTCCATTCAAGTTAGCTTATAAATTAAAATTCCTGGATAGCAATGGATTTCCTGTAATATCAAAGAGAGATGTAGTGAGGCCACATTATTTTTCTGAAAGACTTATCATTTATCATACAAAATTCCCACATTTAAGTTAGATAACAGAGATATATTCTAACAGAAAAATACACTTAAAATGCCTTTTGGTTTTATTTAAAAGTTACTGTAAATATAAATAGTAAAGAGCTTTACTTTCCTCATCTTACCTGAAATTTACTCAAAGTTGTTTCATCTCTGGTAAATAACACTCTTAAATCTATAAGTTTGTTGACATAGACACGAAGTATCTGAAAAGTAAAGTTCATTTTAAAAGTGGAAGTAATTCAGTAAAAGATTGTTGCCTATAAAAAAAATTGCAATTATCGATTAAATATTGTAGGCTTCACCAGTAATAGTTTACTTACTTTCCTGAAAACTATTTTCTAACATTATAGATATAATACCATATGGAATGCATGCAAATAACCATTCTACCTTACAATAATAACTATACACATAGATTCTTGTCCAAACTATTACATTCAGGTCCCATGATATAATGCAATACGGGGTCTATCCGTATTCTTCTTGGTAAAAAAATAATACTGTACTTAATTTAAAACCAATAACTAAAGTGTGAACACTCGTAAGCACTTCAAGTGCTGAGGAAAGTCTGAAACAGGGAACCCGAACTGAATCTTTCTTGTTCCCAGGAAAACCGAAGTTACTTCCTCGGGTTCCGGTTAATTGGAATTTAGAAGTATGTGTCTTTTAGTACTATGGACAGTAAGAAATCATTCCGTCTTATTGCTTGTTCAGATGGGACAGGTCGATAACTGGTCTCAAACCTCCTGACAGCTTCTGTGCCAGGAACAAGTTGCTGTAGAAACCCCGGAGACGAGTCGTGGACCTCTTGAATCGCTTTCTTGGCTAACATCTATGTGACCTCCTCCTAAAGTAGTAGCTCATTGATGGATCATCTCGTCTATAATGAGTGACTCATCAGCACTGGAGTGAAAGGAGGGAGAAGTTGGTGAATGGGAGGCAGTATCCAATGCAAAGAACCTCCACTGTCTAAGATTCTGCCCTATGAAATTGCCAACTTGTCCATTGACTCAACAGGCATTCCCTAACAGCCTAACGAGATTCTCGTCTACCTCACCTTTGCCTTGATACCTTTAGTGAAAAGGCTAGTTCTGGTCAGTTGATCTCTTACACTGAAAACTGTTGTTATTAACCTACCTTTGGGGCTAGTTCTTACATTTAGTAGGGACTGTAGAAGGTTGTTTAAAGGTGGTAGCTCTACTGAAGGAGGAAGCCTGACTCGCCTTTTCCCACTTGGCTACTACTGTATCTATTTTGTCTAAGGGAAAGAGGCACTCGGTGTCAGCGAGGTATTTCACAAAGACATAGAGTCTTTGGAGGCCATATGCCTGACTAACTTGTTGACCACTGCATTCTCTTGTTTTAGTAAACAGTTACTCCATTAGAATGCAGCTTGGTATACTAAAAATTCCATTACCTTTGCATCTGAAAAGGCAAGTTCTTCATATTGCTTTCCTATCTTGCAATCCACAAGATTCTGAGATACTGCAAAATATGAAAGCATACTAGTCTGTGGTCTAACCATGAGGATGCCTGCAAAACTGTCATTGTCGCTGCCTCCATATTTATAGGCTCCGAGGCCAAGAAAACTGAAAGTTGTTATGCGAGCCATTCTGCTGACCTCACCGGGGATCAGGGTCACTAACTCAAGATGTAGGGGAAGAGTAGAGGGATGGGCTCCCTCTTTCATGTAAAATTTCCTGTTTCAAAAAGGCAGGAGGAATAACTTTCAAGTCTGTGGTTGCATGAATAGTCTTCTAGGTCTAACATCATCATGGCAACTCAGGGTGTTGCTTTGAATTATTTACCTTCCTAAACAAGGAGTCAACAGCGGTCTGCCTTCTAGAAAAGAGGGCTTTCGGAATGTCCCTTACATGTTCACTTTCCTGACGAGTCCCAAGATTCTCAGGCAAGAAGACTCCTCCTCAAGCTTGGTTGAGGTAGACTCTAAGGGTCTCATCTCGGCAGGAACCAGGAAGTCGGCGACATGAGAAGTCTCGACAAGTTCGGGGGAGAAAAATCTTGCCCTTTTAGTAGAACATATCTGAACGTGAGACTCTACAGAGTCTTTAGCAGATGACGTTCGTTTATACAAAAAATGACAATTTCTAAGAAAATTGTATTTTTCCTAACATACTTACCACGGACCAAGGTTATAAGAGGAACCCTTGTGCCAGCTCCTCAACCAGAGTCCCCCCCCCCCCCGCCCCCCAACAGGCCCATTACCCCAAACTCCCTCTCTCTGCGTGCAACACTGACCCTTCTTGTGTTTCCCAGCATGCCCTAGTGGAATGTCTCAGACAACCTTCCCAGGTCACCATTAACCATTCTACCCTGGTCCCAAAAACAAACGGTTCCTATCAGTAGGATCTACCGCGGGGAAAGATGGGGGAGCATTAAAACTATTGGTCCGTGGTAAGTATGTTCGGAAAAATACAATTTTCTTAGAAATTATCATTTGTTCCAACACGAATCCTTACCACGGACCAAGGTTATAGGAGCCTCAGAATTAGGAGGAGAGGAATAGACCCCTGTAAGAGTGTTATGAAGGCTGCGGAGAGGGGTAAGGCCTGTTGGGAAAAAACGCTACAATAAAGGAAAGTAAAAATAGGGTAGTCAGAGTAACCCTCACCAAGATAACACCTTCTTCCTTCCCAGAGTATTCTATGGCAGTTAAAGGTGATAGGGATTTGAGACGCTCTATCCCTTGCTGTTCCCTATGGATTGTGTCATGTACAGGCCACCCTTAGATCCTCTGTTGTGCGACCACGACGGGACAGAGCTTCAACCCCTCCTGAGACCTGAGGGGACAATCTTTGAGGTAGTGGGCCGTGAAAGTTGTCTGTCTCGTCCATACACCTGCTCTCAGCACCTGGACGACCGCCATGTTTCTTTCGAAAGTAAACGAGGTGCTGATGCCCCTGATATCCTGAGACTTGGCGGACCTGGGGGAGGGTTTACCCTTTGCCAAGAATGCCCTACGGAACGTCTCCAGGAGCCAGGCGGAAGGTGGAGGTCCTCGAGAAATATTTCCTCGCCGCCCTCACTGGGCATAACAGCAGGTCCTCCGTGTCATTTGTCTTGGGGATGGCGGGGATAGAAAACTCATCGAACCACGAGTCATCTACTGCCAGGTTTTGAGTCTTCGCCACGAAGGAGGGGATGAATTTGAAAACTAGCTCCTTCCACCCGTGTGAGTGAGAGACATTCACTAAGAGGCCATGGAGCTCGCCTACCCTTTCGGACAAGGCCAGGGTGAGAAGGAACACCATCTTAAGGGTATGTTCCCTGTCCATAGCTTGGCCCAGAGGCTCAAAAGGAGGCTTCTTCAAAGCGTCAAGGACCTTGAAGATGTCCCACATGGGTGCCTTGAGGGCACTGGGGGGAAATGCCTGCTCAAACCCCTTAATCAGCATTGAGAGCCGCAAGGAGGAACCTAGGTTCAACCTCTTGAGGAAGACCTGCCCCAAGCCCGCCAGAAATCCCTTCACTGACAGAAATGGCATACCCTGATCGAGGAGCAGGTGGACTAGGAAGTCTGCAATGGTGTGGATTCAGGCATTGAGGGGCTCTATACCCTCCTTGGTGCACCATTTGCCGAAGGCCGCCTACTTTGCCTGGTATATGGCTTTCGAGGATTGTCTGAGGTTACCCGTCATCTGAGCAGCTATCCTTCTGGAGTACCAATCCCTTCTTAGCAAACGCTGAATTCCACGCGTGAAGGGAGAGCTTTGGGAGGCCTTCATGGAACCTCTGGAAGTGGGGCTGTCTTAGCAGGCCTTGTCTCGGCGGCAGGGGCCACGGCGTTTGTTCCACATCTAAGTTCTTTATGTTTATGAACCACTCCTTTTTGGGCCACCACGGAGCCACTAATGTCATCCTTGTCTCACCCCTCGAAGACGGTTGATGACCTGCCGCAAGAGGCTGAATGGAGGAAAACGTACACATCAAGGCCGTCCCACAAGTGTTGTAACACGTCCTCCAGAGCTGCTGCCGGGTCTGGCACTGGAGAAAAGAAGACTGGCCGCTTTGTGTTCAGCCTTGTCGCAAAGAGGTCCAGACAGGGAAAGCCCCACTTTCATATCCCTGTCTTCGCCACCTAAGGATGTAGGGACAACCCTGCAAGCAGCACATTTCCCCTTCTGCTAAGGCCGTTCCCGATGACATTCCTCCTCCCCGGAATGTATCAGGCCATCAGGGAGATGGCGTTGTCCTCGGCCCCGGACAAGATCTCTACCAACTGGTCATGAATCCGATGGGAGTGCAGGCCGCCCTATTTCTTGATGTAGGCGATGACGGTGGCATTTTTGTCATCAGGCCTACTCTTCTCCCGACTAACAAAATTCCCAGCTCAAGGAGCGCCCTCCGCACAGCCAGAAGTTCAAGCTCATTTATGTGGAGGGCCATTTCCTCTAGAGACCAACATCCTTCAGCCATTCGATCTGGCACATGAGCTCTTCCAGGGACACCAGGTGTTCTAGTAGCCTCTGCCACTCCTTCAGTGATGCCAGTTCTCCCTTGACGAGAGGCCTCAAATGTCCTTGATGTGGTCCCTCGATCCATATTTGGAAAACAGGAGCCTACTCTCAAGGTTCTGGACCTGCCGCTCGGGGGTCCACCCCACGGACCAGATCTGGTGTTTCGCCCCTCCAGCCAAAGAGGGCTCCATGCCACCTTTCCTCCGCCCAACTACGCTTTGCGCCTGGTGATGGGCCCAGGGTCACGGAGCCGCAAGACACGGGCTAAAGGAGCTGCTCTTCCTCTCTCGAACCCCTGTTCCCCATCGACATTCCCGCGCCGAGGAGGCGGGGAGGGGGATAGGGAGGAACCGATGGTAGAGATACTACCGCTAGAGAGTTATGGGGTCCTTTGACTGGCCAGACAGTGCTACATTGGATCCTTCTCTCAGGTTATGGTTCATTTTTCCTTTGTCTACACATACACTGAATAGTCTGGCCTATTCTTTACATATTCTCCTATGTCCTCATACACCTGACAAAACTGAGATTACCACTTTCCTCTTGGTAAGGGTAGAGGAGACTCTTTAGATATGGTAAGCAGCTCTTCTAAAAGGTCACTTCAAAATCAAATCATTGTTCTCTAGACTTGGGTAGTGCCATAGCCTCAGTACCATGGTCTTCCACTGTCTTGGGTTAGAGTTCTCTTGCTTGAGGGTACACTCGGGCCCACTATTCTATCTTATTTCTCTTCCACTTGTTTTATTTAAGTTTTTATAGTTTTTATAGGAAATAATTATTCTAATATTGTTACTGTTCTTAAAATATTTTATTTTTCCCGTTTCCTTTCCTCACTGGGCTATTTTCCCTATTGGAGCCCTCAGGTTATAGCATCCTGCTTTTCCAACTAGAGTTATAGCTTAGCAAGTAATAATAGTAATAATAATAATACCCTTCCGGGGGGGGGGGGGGAATAACGTCCACCGCTGCCCCTGACGGCCAGGGATCTCTTGTTGGGGACCGAGCGGGGTTCAAGGGACACCCGACCAGGTCTCTTGCAACCATGAGGAGAGATCGGAACTTGGTAGCTGCTGACCAGAAGCTGGTGTCGCCACTACATGTGAGGGTGGGTGGTTAACGTCTACCAGAGGCTGGACTGAGGCCACACACAAGGCCTGCCGATAGACAGATGGGGTCCCAGCCTGAGCCGAGGCCTGCCAGCCAGGCTGGGGTGCCCAAAGCAGGGGCACTTGAGATGGCAATCCAGACTAAGCAGCCGGAAGCCAGCCAGGTCGGGACGATAAAGATGGAGACGCCTGAATAGCCAGAAGTGTGAGCCTCATGGGCGACAAGTGGCGCCTCTGGCTGCGGCAGGGGACCTCCCTCCAAGCAAAGGGCGCTGACCTGGAGCAGGTGCCAACGAAGAGAGATCGGCCCCTGGGAGCTGCTGAGTGGATACCAGGGCCGCCACCCCGTGAGCGGGTATCTACAATAAGTACATCAGGGGAGTGTCAGAGAAATAAACACTATCTTAATAATAAAATTCCTTATTTCTATACTCACCAAATACAGTATTCATAAAAAATTCCCTCTCTCTTCCCTACCGACTGGTGATGTGAAGAGGCTATTGATCTAGTTTTGACCAATACTGAAAAGGGAAAGGAATTATGGCATACAGTACTGACACCGAGGTACTGTAATAGCCATTAACTGCCACATTGTCTCAATATTTCACTAGAGGTGTAAGTCTATATTACAATGAAAGAAAACATGAAATGTTCTAGTTTTAGGATAAACGTCTGCATTAAACTAAAGTTCAAGAGAGAAGCACTATAAACATCAGCTGAGTAGAGAAATAAATTTCATTATTAAAATTCCATTAATGATATGGATGATTAATGCTTTGTATATTTAGTTCTGTCAGCCAATTGAGGAAAGATATAAAGATAAATGATTAGAGAAAAACTAAATAAGTTAGCATATGTGTAGGCAACCTAAAAGAAGGCATATCTAGAAAAAGATCTGACATCAGACTGACTGATATAATCTTGAAGCCTCTATTTATCTCTGATTGTAATTTCCTATGAATAATTGGTGTAGCCAACACATCCCAATAACTGTATAGATTTAATTTCACTCTTATTTGTTATAACATATAAGATATATCATATTAATACAGTACAGTATATGTACTATACAGTATAAATAAACTGAACTTTAGCCATGTTTACCTTGCTCTATTAATGTGTGGATGATTACCATGAAACTTCATGGCCTCTGACAGTTTCCATTAAAACATGTCTATTATGAATAATGGTAATAACCACAAGTTTTGTTGCTATCAATATTATAGATCTACAGATATCATTCCAAATTCCTCAAACAAAAAAATATTATAATAAAAATTTCAAAGCTTTGATTTCTCTCATAAATGCAGGAGTACAAAGAAAACTGTTACCTTGAAAAGGGTTTGTTTAAAGAGTAGGAGAAAATGGCATTTTAACCCTTTCACCCCCAAAGGACGTACTGTTATTTACATGTTTTTGCAGAATTTTTGATGATTTTATGAGAAACTTCAGGCATTTTCCAAAAGAATGAGACCAACCAGACCTCTCTATGACAAAAATTAAGGCTGTTAGAGCAATTTAATAAAAATATATAGCAAAATGTGCTCGAAATTTAACCTTACCTTCGGGGAAAAAGGGTTAATAAGTTACATCATAATATCTGAAAAAAATTAATACTGTAATTTCAACACTTACGTTTAAATACCTATTTTTAATATTTGTGAGTTCTTCACCCAAAGGAACCACAATCTTTTCAACATTTCGTTGGTATGAGTATGGTAAAATATCGGGGCTATCCTCACTTCGAAGTTCAATGTGTGATATTAGAAGATTAGTTAACACCTGAAAAAAAAAGTTTACCTTTAACAACCAAATAATGATGAAGCAACCTCACAAATATACACTAATACTGAATGTAATTTACATAGAAAATTTTCCTAAAATTTTTTTTCTTAAATCATTGACAGTACAGAACTGTATTTGCAATACCAGGGTACATATCCATATAAATTAAACACACCTAACTTAATTAAGAAAAAACCAGAACTTGTCCCACAGAAGTTAATAAGTTATAATTTTTATGTGAACAAGAACATTATCAACTGTATTATAAAGAAAAAAATTATGATAAAAACTAAAATATCTAGTTTTTGTAATTTTATATTTCCTAACTATAAACCTGATTCCTTTTGATTGGGAATACAGTATTGTCTCTATGAACCTGGAGCTGATGCTAAATCATTAACAAGGTAGTTAGGTTACACGAGGTGTGTGAGGGGCAGGGGTGGATCAAATACAATTGTATTTGTATTTGAATTGTATTTAAATACAATTTTAATGTATTTGTATTTGTGTTTTAGCATCCAGAGAAAAAGTATTTTGTATTTGTATTTGTATCATGGCACCCAGAAAAAAAGTATTTTGTATTTGTATTTGTATCATGGCACCCAGAAAAAAAGTATTTTGTATTTGTATTTATATTTGATATTTCGAGTCAAAATCATTTGAGAGAGAGAGAGAGAGAGAGAGAGAGAGAGAGAGAGAGAGAGAGAGAGAGAGAGAGAGAGAGAGAGAGAGAGAGAGAGAGAGAGAGAGAGAGAGAGAGAGAGAGAGAGAGAGAAAGTCAACAACCATGGTTTACGAAAACTATTACGGGTCATTTACACGTCGCGTACACATCGCGTACGAGTACACGTCGCGTTCCTGTACAACCATCCCTACCCCACCCACTACCATGATGGTAGTTGGACAGAGATAGCACTACCGTCCCTGTCACAAATTCCCAAAGTTTAGAGTGCTGAATATGAGACACTGATAGCTGAAGAGGAAAAGAAGAAGAAGTGTGAGAGCTGTGCATCACATTCACAGCACAAAATAACCCCGTTCTTCAAACCCAAGCCTCCACAAGAGAACAAATTTAAAACTAATCACATCAAACAACAGTCTATGGTAAAGAAACTCTTAGACTTCATTTCATGTGACCACCTGCCTTTGAGTATTGTGGAAAGTAAGACTATTAGAGCTCTTCTACATGAAGCCGAACCACGCTTCGTGTTTCCAAGCAGAACCACACTTAGAAACAGTTTACTTCTGCAGAGAGCGAAACACATTGAGTCACAATGGATGAAA
This sequence comes from Palaemon carinicauda, assembly GCF_036898095.1. Classification (NCBI taxonomy): domain Eukaryota; kingdom Metazoa; phylum Arthropoda; class Malacostraca; order Decapoda; family Palaemonidae; genus Palaemon; species Palaemon carinicauda. The sequence continues at coordinate 6,169,277 of NC_090725.1, read as the reverse complement.
GAATTTGAAAACCTCAGTCTTATTTACCTGACATTGGACCTCTGGACGAATTGAAAAATTATGTCTTTTTGTGCTGTCACTGTACACTTCATTAACTCATCACATGAGCTTAAGTCGAGTGTCATTGCTTGCGATCAGTTTGTGGAACGACACACAGCTGTGAATATCGCAACAACATATGAGGATAGTCACTAAATTCGTAATTCGTGGCAAGGTGAGGAATGTGGTTGCAGACAATGCTTCGTCTATGGTGAGAGCATTTGATGTCTGTCTACCAGGATTATATGGAAATGAAGTGAGCAAAGAAAGTATCAATGAAAATGGAGACACCAATAACCTTGATATTTTGGAAGAAGAACTTGATTTGAATGAGGTCCTTGTCCTTCTTCCACCGGATTGGTCCAGTTGCTTTGCACACACATAAAAACTCTGCATACGAGATGGCTTCAATGATCCCTGTGTCAGAAACAGCGCAATTGCAACTGTGATACACAAATGCTGTAGTATTGAAGCTGCAGTGCGTCGATCTACTGTGGCAGCACCATTCTTGGAAAAGATTCGGGTTTCACTGCAGGCTGCCAATGCTACTAGATGGAACTCTCAACTGACTGCTTAAGTCAGTACTCAAAGATGTCAATGGTGTCAACTCAGCTATTCGTCTCCTAGGATCATTCAAGACCGTAGAAGAATTGAAGGGAATGGAAATAGCAATGCTAAACGTAGTGATAAAAGTTTTGGAACCATTCCAAGAGGCGACATCGCAAGGGGAAGGAGAAAACATGGTGACACTTTCTTGCGTTGCACCATTTGTTTTGGCCTCGAGCACAGCCTCAAACTATTCACGGAAGGTAAACCAATCTACTGCTTAAACTTGGCTAATGCACTACAGTCTTCTATCAAAAAAAGGTTGCATCCGTTTCTTGAGAAGACTGACGTCATTGCCACAGCTGTCATGGACCCCAGGTTTAAGCTTGTATTGCTGACATGTGAGGAAATGAAAAAGGATAAAGATTTCGAAGATTGTGGACCTAATTATTTCAGAGTCAACTCAGTCATCTTTGAAGAACACAATTCCAGAGAGGGAGCCTTTCATCACCAGAAGCACCAATCAAGACAAGGCTGACATAAGTGCAAAACGCCCTCGTCTTTTTGCGTACATGCCACCAGCTGCGAAAATAAATGTAAGTGCATCAACAAGCGACACTACAGTGGCAAAGGCAGAACTTGAGTCGTACCTAGAAGAAGGAGTTCTGGCTTTTAACGTGAACCCACTGAGGTACTGGCGTGAAAACAAGAGCTTCAGTATTTTGAAGCCTTTTACAAGAAATATTCTATGGTGCTGTGCCACGTCTGCCACATATGAAAGAGTCTTTAGTAAGGCCGGTAATTTTTACACTTCTGAGCAAGCAAGACTTGGCCTGGAAACCTTCCGGGCATTAATGATGATTAAATGCAATTATATATAGAATACAGATATAAACTTGTGTGAAAAAAGGTTATATAGTTTGCAAATTTTCAGGAGGATTTCTTATTAGTAGCTTTGAAATCTGAAATAAGAGTACTTGTATTTTCATTTGTATTTTCTGAACCAGTGATTTATTTTTATTTATATTTTTAGATTTAGGAAGAAAAGTATTTGTATTTGTATTTCTAGATTTAGGAATAAAAGTATTTGTATTTGTATTTGTATTTTTGTATTCCGAAACAAAAGTATTTGTATTTGTATTTTGTATTTTTGGAATTCCAAACCAAAGTATTTGTATTTGTATTTCAATTGTAAAAAGTCAGTATTTGATCCAACCCTGGTGAGGGGACCCACCCAACCACTTGACTGACCTTGTCAAGCTACTATTGACCTTTAGCTTCAGGACTGACAGGAGCAACTTAAGAGGGAAATCCATTAAAAACTCAAGCTTGTGTAGCAAGAAAAATCTAAATCACTTTGAAAAATTTGGTAATTATTCCTGCGTGAATATAAACTTTTCTTGCTTTTAATTAGGAAAATAATGATTTGGGGGCAGGCAATTTCTAAAATCCAGACTGGAAGGATTTTTGCCCCTTACATGTAAAACTTTCTAGTCCTTAAGTACTATATAGCAGAGGAAGGTGACTCCAGCAACATGTAATCAGCTAACCATAATTATGAAAATCTATTAGAACCAAGATTAAGTTAAAATATTATTTTAGGTCACAGAAGAAAACTTTGTCTCCCTTAATAGGGGACTATGTTGGGAGTGTCAACCAAGGTGTTATACGAGTTCTTGGGTTTGATTATACAGTCATCGTTCCTCCCCTTTATTACAGATGGGGGAAGTTGCTGCCTACATACCTGGTCTTTAAGGAATAGGTACTCCAAGCTATAGTTTACAGTATTTAACATCCAATCAAGCACATAAATGATGTGGCTGCTGCACCATCCCCCTTCAATCGGTAAGCAGTAGAAGAAACAGTGATTCTACTGCCACTCCATCTTCATTCTGGTACGTTATCTTATACAAGTTACTTTTCTGTGCCAAGATTCTTTCCACAAAAAGGTTGAGAGTGTGCCACATACCAAAGTTTCAACCTGTAAAAGAGTAACACAGCTCTCCTCTGAGATGTAGAGCTTACTTGGTCAAATTAGTAAAAGGGTGCTGATTGGAAAATGAAACTGGCCCACAAACTAAGACTTCTTTCTCTTTTCTTACATATAACTTGCTTATCCTTGGCTCTAGTCTCAGTTAAACTCAACTATAGTATTCCCTCTTCTATCCCAGGGGTTATGTTCCAGGGCATCCCACAATAGCTGAAAAACCATGAATTAGATACATAACTCTCATGGTATATTTTTCTCAGTTTTTAAAATTTCAATTTTTCTTTATTTTCTTAAAAATTCTTTTCCCTCTCCTGTATTATAATCCTGTGAGACATCAAAGAGGTGGAGCTGGGGGGAGAGTGACATCTCCCCGCACCCTAGTTTTGGGGTGTTTGAATGTGCGTGGATGTAGTACGATACAGAGTAAAATATGTGAGATTGGAAGTATGTTTAGGAATAGAAGGATGGATATATTGGCTTAGTGTAAGACAAAGATAAAAGGGAAAGGTGAAGTGATGTTTGGTGAAATGTCTGGTAGAGTGTCTGGGATTGAAAGGGGAAGAGCAAGAGAAGGTGTGGCTTTATTGCTGAGTGAATGGATGACAGGTAAAGTAGTGGAATGGAAGGAGATATCATCTACGTTAATGTGGGTAAGGGTTAGGTTGGGTAGGGAATGTTGGGCTTTTGTCAGCATGTATGGGCCAGGTTGTGAGAAAAGTGAAGAAGAGTGAAATGAGTTCTGGAATGAATTAACTAGGTGTGTTGAAGGACTAGGTAGAAGGAATTATGTAGTTGTAATGGGTGACTTAAATGCTAGAGTGGGTGCTGGAGAGGTACAAGGTGTCTTTGGGAAGTATGGCGTACCAGGTGAAAATGAGAGTGGTGAGAGACTGGTAGATATGTGTGTTGAGCAAGAGATGGTGATAAGTTCTAGTTTTTTCAAAAGAAAGATAAAAACAAGTATACATGGGTAAGTGTGGCAAATGGAAGAGTGGTAGAAAGGGCATTAATGGATTATGTGTAGATAACTGAAAGAATGTTAGGAAGATTGAGAGACGTGCACGTGTTTAGGGGTATGGCTAACGATATGTCTGATCATTTTTAGGTGGAAGGAAAATAAGTTGTAGCAAAAGAGTGGGGGAATAGTGTAGGTGGATGTAAAAGGGAGCCAGTGAGGGTTGAAGAGCTAATAAAACCGGAGGTAAAAAGTAAATATCAAGAAAGGTTGAAAATGGCATATGACGAAGTGAAAGTAAGAGAAACTGGTAATTTAGAGGAGGAGTGGAAGTTGGTGAAAGAAAATTTTGTTGGGATTGCAAGTGATGTGTGTGGCAAGAAGTTTGTTAGAGGCAGCTTAAGGAAGGCCAGTGAATGTTGGAATGAAGGAATGAAGGTAAAGGTGGAAGAGAAAATGAGGGCTTTTGAAGAATGGCTGCAGAGTAATAGTGAAGAGAAGTATGAAAAATATAGAGAGAAAAATGTGGAAGTAAAGCGCAAGGTAAGTGTGGCAAAGAGGGAAGCTGACCTGAGGTGGGGTCAGGGATGGGGTCATTCATATCAAGAGAATAAGAAGTAGTTTTGGAAAGAAGTGAAGAGAGTAAGGAAGGCTAGTTCAAGAATTGAAGAGACAGTGAAAGATGGAAATGGAAGGTTGTTAAAAGGAGAGGAGGCAAGGAAACAGTGGGTGGAATATTTTGAAAGTTTACAGAATGTTGAGATTAATAGGGAGGCAGATATAATTGCCATTGCAGGTGTTGAGGTGCCGGTGATGGGAGATGAGAATGAGAGAGATTACAAGAGAAGAAGTAAGGATAGCACTAGATGAAACAAGGGTAGGAAAAGCATCTGGTATGGATGATGTGAGAGCTGAGATGTTGAAGGAAGGGGATGTGACCGTACTTGAATGGTTAGTGAGATTATTTTATGTGTGTTTTGTGTTGTCAATGGTACCAGTAGATTGGGTTTGTGCGTGTATTGTACCACTGTATAAGGGTAAGGGAGATGTGCATGAGTGTTGTAATTCAAGGGGTATTAGTTGTTGAGAGTAGTTGGAAAAGTGTATGGTAGAGTACTGATTAATAGATTAAGGATAAAACAGAGAATGCAATCTTAGAAGTACAGGGTGGATTTAGAAAAGGTAGGGGTTGTACGAATCAGATTTTTACAGTTAGGCAGATATGCGAAAAATATTTAGCAAAAGGTAAGGTGCATGTTGCGTTTATGGATCTGGAGAAAGCGTATGATAGGGTTGATAGGGAAGCAATGTGGATTGGGATGAGGTTATATGGAGTTGGTGGTAGGTAGTTGCAAGCAGTGAAAAGTTTCTACAAAGGTAGTAAAGCATGTGTTAGAATAGGAAATGAAGTGAGCGATTGGTTTCCGGTGAGTGTGGGGCTGAGACAGGGGTGTGTGATGTCGCCGTGGTTGTTTAACTTGTATGTTGATGGAGTGGTGAGAGAGATGAATGCTCGAGTACTTGGACGAGGATTGAAACTGGTAGACGAGAATGACCATGAATGGGAGGTAAATCAGTTGTTGTTTGCAGATGATACTGTACTGGTTGCAGACGAGGAAGAGAAGCTTGTCCGATTAGTGACAGAATTTGAAAGGGTATGTGAGAGAAGGAAGTTGAGAGTTAATGTGGGTAAGAGTAAGGTTATAAGATGTACAGGAAGGGAAGGTGGTGTGAGGTTGAATGCCATGTTGAATGAAGAGTTACTTGAGGAAGTGGATCAGTTTAAGTACTTGGGGTCTGTTGTTGCAGCAAATGGTGGAGCGGAAGCAGATGTACGTCAGAGAGTGAATGAAGGATGCAAAGTGTTGGGAGCAGTTAAGGGAGTAGTAAAAAATAGAGGGTTGGGCATAAATGTAAAGAGAGTTCTGTATGAGAAAGTGATTGTACCAACTGTGATGTATGGATCGGAATTGTGGGGAATGAAAGTGACGGAAAGAGAGAAATTGAATGTGTTTGAGATGAAGTGTCTAAGGAGTATGGCTGGTGTATCTCGAGTAGATAGGGTTAGGAACGAAGTGGTGAGGGTGAGAACGGGTGTAAGAAATGAGTTAGCAGTTAGAGTGTATATAAATGTGTTGAGGTGGTTTGGCCAAGTTGAGAGAATGGAAAATGGCTGTCTGCTAAAGAAGGTGATGAATGCAAGTGTTGATGGGAGAAGTACAAGAGGAAGGCCAAGGTTTAGGTGGATGGATGGAATGAAGAAAGCTCTGGGTGATAGGAGGATAGATGTGAGAAAGCCAAGAGAGCATGCTAGAAATAGGAATGAATGGCGAGCGATTGTGACGCAATTCCGGTAGGCCCTGTTGCTTCCTCCGGTGCCTTGGATGACCGCGGAGGTAGCAGCAGTAGGGGATTCAGCATTATAAAGCTTCTTCTGTGGTGGATAACAGGGGAGGGTGGGCTGTGGCACCCTAGCAGTACCAGCCGAACTCGGTTGATTCCTTCATCAGGCTGGGAGGAACGTAGGGGGGAGAGGTCCTCTTTTTCATTTCATTTTTTGGATGTCGGCTACCCCCCAAAATTGGGGGAAGTGCCTTGGTATATGTATGTATAACTGGAGATCTGTTCTCATTTCTCTAGGGATCTTCACCAGCCCTACAGGAGGGTCTGAAACTTGCAACCACTAATGTTTTAATGTCCAAAGTAGTGAACACAGTTGCATCCTCCCAAAGGGAACTAACTTCTCGAGGAAAGCAAGATGGCCTATGAGTCTCTGCCATGAATGAGCTGGGAAAGCTTGAATTTTGAGAAAGGGAGTTGCCACTTGTCTGAGTATTAGTACTCTTTCTGACGATGAATATCCTCTGACTCGGCCCAATTCTAAATCTATGCCTAGGTAACGAAGACAACACAGTGGATCAAGACTGGACTTCTCCAGATTCAATGGAATCACCAAGACTCAGCAAAAATCAAGAAGGAAATCTCTGTGGGGTAAAAGCTTTGCCTTTAAATCCGTTCACAGAAGCCAGTCGTCCAAAACACAGCACCTTAAAGTGGTATACTTGCCCCCGAAAAGGAATCTCAGGAACTTTCTGGATCTGATGGCTGAGAATCTGAAAGTAGGCATCTTTCAGGTCTATGGTCAACATGAAGTTTTCTTACTGATGGCCTGAAGAACTATGCTCAGGTTCTTTGTCTTGAACCTAGTTTGGAGTACAAACTGATTCAAGTAGGAAAGGTCTGACAGGTCTCCAGCCTTCTGACAGCTTCTCCACTAGGAAGAGTTTGCTGTAAAATCCTGGAGACCTGTCCAAAACCTCTTCTATTGCACCCTTCGCATGCCTCTGGGACACTTCCTTCTCTAAGAGTAGGCCTTTACAAGATACCCTTGAATAAAATGAGGGGATTGTCAGAGTTATAGACAGAAAAGGGTAATAGTCAGTGAACACCCTGAATGGAGCCCATATACTATCTAGGGATTGGCCCAGAGCAGCAGCTCCCTTGTTAAATGACTATGAAGACATCCCCCTGCAGGTGGTGACTTAGGGGAATTCGCCCACCCTAATGGGGGGGCCACGATGGTCTTTATTCATTCGCCTAGAGAAGTATCCCCAACAGTGAAAGGAAGGCTTCTGACCCTGCCTCCTCATGGTCTGAGCGCCAGAGGGTTCTGGAAATAGGTGACACTGTTGCACATTTTTGAAAGGAGAGGGTTTCTGTGGAGCTTGTGGAGTTGTAAATCTAGATGTCGCTGCCCTCCTTAAAAATGATGAGTGGCTGGCTTTTTCATATTTCTCCACTACTGCAGAAACTATGGTAGGAGGGAAAAAGTGTCAAGTGGTCAATGATATTTGAATTCCTGAAGACAAGTGCATTCCTAGGAATCAACGGCTTGGTACATTTGGCTAGAACTGCGTCTCTCCTTTCGAGAACAGAGTTCCACCAAATTGAACCCATTTGGTGAAGCAAATGCTCAACTGCCTTGGCACTAGACTGCACCAAATCCTCAAATTGCTTCCTAACATCAGAATATTTCATGTTCTCTGAAACTGTGATAAAGGAAATTTCTCCTGAAGTGGTCTAGCCCGGAGCAGTCCTGAAAAATAGACATAGCAGCCCACTCCATGTTCTGCATTTCTGATGCAAGAAAAGTGGAGTGGAGGTTAGAGTGTTCATCACTCGGGATACCTTTAGTGATAGTAACCACGTCTGGATCTGTGGGTAGAGGACTAGGATGAGCCTCTGAATCCTCATAGAATTTTATGTCTTGACAGAGGAGGAGAAGGCAGTTTAGAAGACCTACTGGATCATAAGGATTTCCCCACTGGAGACACTTGTTTGTTCAAAAGATCCAGTGTCTCTTAACTGATCTGAGAGAGCCATATCAAACCTGTGTTGGGCATAAAGAAGGTTACCAAGACTGTCCAGGCATCTAATCAGGTTCATTATCTTCATAAAGTAAGAAGCTTCAGTAATAGAATCTGGTAATTCTATCAAGGATATCTCTAGGTTCCTGCTTAAAGACAAGTCTGAAATTTTCCACTTTACTCCAAACGCTTTTGCATTCTTTCTTTGAGCGAGAGCAATGAGCTGAATAGTCTGTAAAGGAATGAGGAAAGCTGTGACCTCTATTAGTGACCGTCATAATGAATCTGAGAAACAGTTTAATTTCTCTATCAGTACAGTATCTGTGTCAGGAAAAAGATCTGTCGGGAGTGTTCTATCATGAGTGCTTAAGCTTAGGGGCAGAATAATATGGGGGGGAGACAGACCTTCACTTCTGATTGGAAAGTTAATTGCTTGAGGTTGAGGACATAGCCATTCTTGGAAAAGGTGGGTAAGGTTCCGCAACCTTTTTCCTGTCAAAACTTTGAACAGGAGAATTTTCACAAATCCTGACTGTTTTTACAGGCCAAGGAACAAGTTTAGTCACTGCAAGTTGGTTCCATTGGGTAGCAGAAACATCAATGGCATTTGGTTCTGTATGAACCAAAGACTGAAATCATAACCACCTGACCTCCAACAACAGAAGATGAAGTTCAGGTGGTGCAGAGAAAACACAAGAGAGCTGCAGTGCATTCAGGTGGTGCAGAGAAAACACAAGAGAGAGCTGCAGTGCATTCAGGTGGTGCAGAGAAAACACAAGAGAGCTGCAGTGCATTCAGGTGGTGCAGAGAAAACACACGAGAGCTGCAGTGCATTCAGGTGGTGCAGAGAAAACACAAGAGAGCTGCAGTGCATTCAGGTGGTGCAGAGAAAACACAAGAGAGCTGCAGTGCATTCAGGTGGTGCAGAGAAAACACAAGAGAGCTGCAGTGCATTCAGGTGGTGCAGAGAAAACACAAGAGAGATGCAGTGCATTCAGGTGGTGCAGAGAAAACACAAGAGAGATGCAGTGCATTCAGGTGGTGCAGAGAAAACACAAGAGAGATGCAGTGCATTCAGGTGGTGCAGAGAAAACACAAGAGAGCTGCAGTGCATTCAGGTGGTGCAAAAGAGCAAACGCAAGAGGAAGCGGCGGCCCCTTCAGGTGGTGCAGAAGAGCAGACACGTACATGTAGAAATCTTGATAACATTTTGATTTCTGTTTAAATTAATATTACTGTTTGTGGGTTGATTGTGCATCCAACCCTGTAATTCAGAACTATAGGACGTTGCAGTGGATGTCCTGACATTAACTGAAAAAGAAAGTTTCTTTGAGAAATTCACAGATCCCTTCTGTGGAAAGAAAGTATGTCTGGGGCCCCTCAGTGTAAGAAAAAGGCCCGATTCACTATGTGAGAGAACTGAAGGACAATAAGAGCCGTTGAAGAGAGCTGCCTTTCTTCAAGGAGACATACCATTATCCTCGGCCATGTCTTGGGGTCTTCAGAAAAGTACAATAAGACACCTTTAATGTTGTAACGGGAGAAATCTGTAAAGTTGAGAAATCCCCTTCCTTTAGAATATCTGAAAAGGAAAAGCGTTCATCTCCATTCAGTCCCATTGTGGGAGAGGGAGAACTATTCCCATTCACATAGTCAGGTACAGTACTAATGATACTTGTAATGTATCATGTGATGGCAGTACCAGAGCTGATGCCAGAGCATCTGCATCACTATGGGTTAAATCAGGCTCACTATGTTCCATTGGAGACAATACATAAAAAAAAAACTAAAATAAAAATCAACATGGTGCTGAGCACAAGCACCATCCTTAGGTTCCAGGAAACTAATAAAGAATGATCTGAGAGGGAAATATCGTGTTGCACAAAAGGCTTCTCTTTGTTGCTTTCAAAAGAGGAAGGAACGGAATGAGAACGATCTCTCTTAGCCTTCTTCTTGCAACGAGCACCATACTTCTCCCACTGAGAGGGTGGCTAACCCCTGCAAAAATCACAAGTTGAAAAATATGAGTACTGTACCATTTACAGCAACAACTCAAGACACAAGGGACGAGGATCTACCTCAATCCAACTCATGATGGTATCAAAAGGGTGACCTTCAAGGCTGGGGCAAGTATGCATACTCCCTTGAGCATCACTCATAATCACAAGCACACAAGGAAGGAAAAGCAAAATAGTTACACAATAAAACGGGGAGAGTGATCGTAGCATATGTCCATTTTCTAGCACAACCAGGAGAAAAGTGAATAGCTTTGATGAGGCTCCAGCACTTTCCCACAGCTTGGGTGAATAGCTGATATCCACAGAATGTTACCAGCATCCCAAGAATTCTTTCTTTCTTGTCATAGCCAAACAATTTAGGAGTAAACCCTTATAAATGTTGAGGGTTTTTTATTCATGTAGGAAGAAATAAAACTTACCTGCCCTCAGATTCCCAGGATATAAAGAGGAGTCCGCAACATAGATTTACATATAAAACCTTCATAAATCTATGATGCACTGAGGGATCAATAAGTGAACCATGATATGCCAGGGGATTACTGTAAGCAGTCAAAAGCTCATCCGATAAGGGACTACATTTAGCAAAATAATGGGTAAGGAGTAACTGAGTCTTTTAAAAGGGATTCATTTCAAATGAGGATCCACTTTAACTGATAAAAGCTAACTCATTTTCAAACTTGGGAAACACACAGTTAAGTACATGTATCTATATTTTTCCTATAAAAAGAGTATCACCACCAGAATGACTGGAGAGTAAGTACAGCATGTAGAAAAACTGGATATACTTTTTTTTTTATTTTTGCATTGGACAAGCATTGGTCTTAACCCTTTTGTGCTTATGCCCTTACAAAAGTTGGGGTGAGGTAGTGCATATGGCCTTCGCCGAAAAATAATGTTTGGGGAAATTTTTGTTCTTTTAAATCGGGATGTCCAAACTATACCGGATTAAAGCTTCTGGTTTGATGCATTATATTGGAAAAAGATTAAACTTTGTACTAATATAAAAAACATAACTGGAATGCTAAAAAATAATCAAAAATGCATGTTGAACAGGATCATGCACAATCTCCTTGCAACCTGCCATGCAAAGCTGTATGTATTAGTGGCTACCTAGACAATGCAAATCAATCCCTCTAACAGTGCAAAGGTTATACTGATCCCAGGGAGAACAAGTGAGCACCTTGCTATCTAGAAAAACCAATACACTGTACAAAAATGTGTTTACTTATTAATGAGGATATAATTAAAGCAAGGAAATATGGGAACCAATAAAATACATAAAAAACAAAACAAAAAACAATGCTATACTAACTATATTTAGACAAACAGAAAATTACTACACCTGTTTGACAGCAGCTATATCTGATCCTGGTGTGGCACTTAAAGCTAAAACACGAAATTCACATCGACGCTCCCGAAGTTCTCGTATAACCTGGAAATTATTTTATACATTAAAATCTAAATGCATATAGCAAGCAATAATGCATAAAAGTATAGAGAGAGAGAGAGAGAGAGAGAGAGAGAGAGAGAGAGAGAGAGAGAGAGAGAGAGAGAGAGAGAGAGAGAGAGAGTATGTGTGTGTGTGTGTGTGTTATGAAGATTTTGGATGTCTCAGACTTTTTAGTACATCCACGGAGACTCCATTTGCTCTTTAGTAGAGATATTTAGTTTAAGCATTTAGAGAGTTTTTATGATCTTGTATAACTTATTCTTGAACTCAGTTACAGTGTTACAGTTTACTACATCCACTGGAAGTCTATTCCAAGTATTTGCTATTTTGTATGTAAAGAAACTGCCACATTGAGTGGTGTTGTATCTTTTCAATTCCAGTCTATATCCGTTACCTCTGGACTGATTTATGCTAAGCATGAATAGATTGTTGTAATCTATATTTGTTATTCCTTTAAGAATTTTCAATGCCTCTATTTACTGTCCCCTTAGTCGTCGAGTTTGTTGATCAAATAAGTTCAAACGTTCCAGCTTCCATTTATATCCAAATTACCTTAGTGTTGGAACTAGTTTGGTGGTCTTAGCTTGTACTGCTTCCAGTCTATCTATATCTTTCTGAACACTGGGAGCCCAGAATTGGACTCCGTATTCAACATAGGGTCTTACTAGTAATATGTACAGCTGTAGTACAGTGTCTTTGTTTCTGTATTTGAATTGTCTCTTTATATAACATATTTTTTTGTGCTTTCTTTTCAGCTTTTATGTTATATGGTGAACTTAAAAATCCTTGCTGATACCAATACCAAGATCTTCCTACTGGTCCACACTTTCTATTTCATTACCCAGCAGTGAGTAATCTGATTGTGGGCTACTATAACCTATGAGCATGATTTTACATTTCTAACAGTTGAAAGTCATTAACCATTTTCTAGACCATTCTCCTAGCTTCATTAGATCCTTTCTTAAGGCTTCTATCTGAGTTTGCAACATTTATGCCTTGTTGAGAGAGAGAGAGAGAGAGAGAGAGAGAGAGAGAGAGAGAGAGAGAGAGAGAGAGAGAGAGAGAGAGAGAGAGAGAGTGTGTGTGTGTGTGTGTGTGTGTGTGTGTGTGTGTGTGTGTGTGTGTGTGTGTGTGTGTGTGTGTAAAATTAGTGCAAATGCAGCACTAAAAAATTGTGATAAAGTTTATAACAACCATAGAGCAAATACAAAGGCATACTGTAAATAAAATATGTACAGTATTGTACTTAAACACAAACTTGTAACAAACAGAAATGTATTCAATACACAAATGTAATGCATTATCATTAAACACAAAAGGGCCATCAGTTTTTACATGACAAATTTTGGAAATAATTTGTATATTTCTTAACTAATACAAAACTGTAGTTGTTCATATGGATTACCTTTCGGTGAAGTTGAAAGGATAGCCACTAGACTTTTAATGTGAGGTGGCGCTGTTCCCCAAGAGAGGGGAAGATGATGAAAAGAAAAGTCAGTCATTCTTATACATTCATCCCAGACTTAACCCAGATAACCAATGCCCTCAACCATTTGCTCCTTGTCCAACAAGGAGCCCGAGGTATCCTTAAACCACTTGCTGTGCAGCCACCACAGGACCAATAAGTCTTCTGTGGGTCATGTCTTGCAAATACTGTAGTGGGCGGTGGAGGTCGTCTGATGCTTCCACACGCCCGCTTGTAACACTTGCAACACAGAAAAGTTGTTTAAACACCAGGGAAATACTGATACTCCTAACATCGTCAACTCTAGGTTGTCGAACTAGAGGAGGGTCAGAATTTAGAGCAGGGTCTATGACCTTGCGAATCCATGATGGAATGGTGTTTTTGGTGACCCTCTTAATTCTACCTGTGCTGACGAACAGGGCTGACAGCTGGGGCAAAGATGCTGCAGAGCATTTAAGATATCTCAAACTCCTCACTGGGCATAGTAACAACTGATCTGGGTCATTGGTTACAGAATGTACTCATCATCAGAAAGGGCCCAAATCTAGGTTCCAGTATCCCTGGATTTTGAGGCTTTGCAATGAACTCAGGGACGAAGCCGAATGTCACCTCCCCTTGAATGGGTTGTGTCATATGAGACTATGAAGTTCAATGACTCTTTTTGCAGAAGCTATAGCGAGCAGGAATGCCCTCTTCAAAGTGAGATTACAGTCCGTTGCATGGTGTAATGGTTTGTATTGAAGACCTTTTAAGGACCTCAAGACACGAACCACGTTCCAAGAAGGAGGTCTTATCTACGACTGGGGGCAAGTGATCTCATAACTCCGTATGAGTAAGGAAAGCTCCAATGAAGAGGAAAGGTCTACTTAGTTTAGTTTAAAGGTTAGGCTTAAGACGGAGTGATAGCTTTTCTCTGCCAAGACCAAAAAAAGCTTTTTCTTCCGAAGGTATACAAGAAACTCCGCTATTGTTGGTATAGTGACACCGAGGGAAGAGATAACCCTTCCACGACACCAACCACAGAAGACTGTCCACTTTGCCTGGTATACCTGGTATACCGAGACTCAGGAAAGTCGTAAGTGTCCAGACAAGGCATCTCACAACTTGTTGCGAAAAGCCTCACTGAGAGGAGAGACGCTAGTCTTCAGGCGTGAAGCCGTAGAGATGGGACAGCCTTGTGAAAGATGTCCACGTGTGGTTGTTTGAGTATATCTTGTCGTGGAGGTAGTTATCTTAAGAGATCAACTAAGAGTTGCAGAAGGTTCAGGAACTGTTTTGCATGATGGCATAGCTCATGAGGGTCATCATTAGATTGTTGGATGCTCTGGTCTTGTTGAGCACCCTTCTCATCAGACAAAACTAGGGAAAGGCATACACATCGATGCTGTCCCACCGTTGTTGGAATGCATTTTTCCATAGAGACTGAGGGTCTGGAACTGGAGAGCAATACAGCGGGAGCCTGAAGTTCAGGGATATCGCAAATAGATCCACGGTTGGGGAACCCCACAAAGTCAGGACTTCGTTGGCTATCAAAGCATTCAAAGACTATTCGGAACCCACTATCTGAGTCACCCTGTTTAAGTTGTCTGAAAGCACATTCCTCTTGCCGGGAATGAAGCGAGCTGATAAGGACACCGAATGTTCTTCTATCTTAGTATCTCTACTATAGGGACTAAAAAGCCGGGGAATCGGAGTGTTGGTTCCACACGGACTTTAGCTACCACTACAGGGATCTTGTTCTGAGGCAGCCGTTGAGAACAAGACAAATCAGGGAAGTTAGGTGGCCTAGGAGGCACAACCACTGCCAGACTGTAAGATTTTCCCGTCTGAGGAATGGTCTTACCACTTCTCTCAGCCTGTGTACTTTGTCATCTAATGGGAAGACTTTCTGGAGCTTGGTATCTCTAGTCACCTCGAGATATACCAGTCTCTAAGATGGGAGCAATGATGACTTCTTGAGATTTATCATGATCCCCACATCCTGACAAAACTCGAGAAGCATGTCCCGGTGATGAAGATGGGTCATCGCCGAGTCTGCTAGACTCAGCCAATTGTCACAGTATCTTGAGAGACGAATGCCGTTCTTGTAAGCCCAAGATAATACTAGGGCGAACACCCTGGTGAAGACCTGGGGTGTTATTGCGAGACCAAAGTAGAGAACTTTCAACTGGTAATGTTTGCTCTCGTGAATGAATCTGAGATCCTGAAGACGGATGGATTGGGATCTGGAAGTATGTGTCTTGGAGATCCAGTGTGCACATGAAGTCCTTTGGTTTAACTGGCTGGATGACCGTGTCTGCCATCTCCATCCTGAACGGAGTTTGTAGAACAAACTTGTTCAGGGGCGAGAGATCTATGACTGGTCTCCAGCCTCCAGCTGCCTTCATCACAAGATAGAGTTGACTGTAGAAGCCTAGAGACCCGTCAAGAGCCTCTTGGAGAGCGCACTTCGGCAGCATGTTCTTGCCAGCTCCTTTACGGATCCCTTCGTATAGGAGCTCAATGGAATTGGATCCCGAGTCAGAGGAGGGAGAGATTGAATGAACGGGACTTGATACCCTACGCCAATCACTGCGATTATCCAGGGATCTGCCCTGTGGGACTGCTACCTCTGCCAGTGAAGTTGCAGGCATCCTACCACGGGTGGACTGATGAGAGGATTGCCCTCCCTAGCAAGAGCAGCCACCTCGGCCACCCACCCCCACCACCTCTCTTTCCCCTGAAAGGTTTGTTGCCCTTTTTATCTTTAGCCTGAAAGGCCCACTTAGACACCTTAGCAAGTCCTATGGACTTTGACATCTAGGGATTTAATGTGTTAGGTTGATCTCTGAGAGGTTGGGGAGCCCCCCTAGGGCCATAAAGTCATGGCCCTGTGAAGGAGAGAATCCTTGGAGGATTTTTGCTACCTATAAGCTGCTCTTTCTACCTCTTTCGGGTTGAAGACAGTGGATCTCTCAAGGGTCAAGTTTTTAAGTCGCTCATATTCCACTATCAGCAGGGACCTCATTGCTATCTGAGGGAAAATAAGTTATGATGAATTGTACAACTCAATAATCCGCTACAAAAAAAGACTGCTCGTGAGAAAAATCAACCCTTGGTTAGAAGAGGGGTTCCCTTAGAGGGAGCAGACATGGTAAGACTAAGCACTCGCTCCACAGCTAAGAGAGGCCGTTGGCCTATCACCAGCAAGGAGGAGAGCAGAGTCAAGAGCTAAAAAGGTTAAATTACAAGCAGTTATTAATTTCAAGTCAAGTAATGAAGAGACCAATCAGGAGCGTCACCTAACCCATGAACGGGAAATGTGTAACCCCCCCCCATCCCCATCCCCGGCAAAGATCTGCCAGCCATCCAGGTAAGAGGGAGAGCTGCATATCAAGGAAGTAGTATCATCACAATGATGACTCCTTTGCGGTGGTGAGCGAGTCTGTAACACGCTGACACAAAAACAACTACTGTAGTAATGAAAAGTTAAATAGATGTAACAAAATACGAGTATATTTTCATATACGTATATAAGACGAATAGGAAAAACAGAATCAACTCTTAAATGATGAAACGGCAAGTCTTGCGGGAGAGAGCAGCAGTATGGCCGTCTTCTACTGAGCCAGAACATTAAGTGGTGCTCAGCCCAGGTGTGTGAGTGAGTGAGGTAGCCAGCTACCCCTACCCCTCCCACCCCCTAACTAGCAGTTGGCATGGTTATCCCTCACTAAAATTATCATGGCTCGTCTTTCAACTTCACCAAAAGATAACCCTTATAAATACCGTAGGGTTTGTATTTGTGTCGGATCAAAAATAAACTACAAAACAAGCAATGAATAACTAATATAAAATATTCTTAAATCAGTAACTACTTTACAATAGATCTGTCTATGTATGAACTATAAAGAGGGTCTTATATCAGCCTGTTCAACATAAAAACATTTGCTGCAAGTTTGAACTTTTCAAGTTCAAATGACATGGTAAAAAAGAGAATAACAAAATTTACCTGGCAATAGGCATGATTACCCAATGCACGGTGAGCTTCATCGAGAACAAGGCACTTGATCAGTTCAGCAGGACATGCACCGCGGGCAAAGTCATTTGTAAGAACTTGAGGGGTCAGAAAGAATAAACGTTTCTCTTTCCACTCCTGTATTCTTGCATCTGGAGCCATTGATCCTGGTAAGAAAAACAATCGTTGAATTCAAAAACAAGGGAACACAAAAATGGAGATTTTTATAGAACTTTTTGCTTCAATAAGTGTTCAAAATTCCTATACTTCAACATTTCAGGGGTCAGCTTATCAATCTGAAATTGTGCAAATGTTTTCCTTCTGGATTTTAACTAGCCAGTTGAAGTGTTTATAACTTTCTTTCAATAGGTATCTGTACCACCAGTTTGTTCACATCGACTTAGTTTTTTTCTGAGCTCACTAGATTGTGGGGAGCTTTGAGGAATATGTTATTTTCATTAGTAAAATAAATTTTTGAATATACTTACCCGATGATCATGTAGCTGTCAACTCTGTTGCCCGACAGAAATCTACGGTCGGGATACGCCAGCGATCGCTATACAGGTGGGGGTGTACACAACAGCGCCATCTGTGAGCAGGAACTCAAGTACTTCTTGTCAACAAGAACTCAATTTTCTCCTCGGTCCACTGGTTCTCTATGGGGAGGAAGGGCGGGTCCTTAAATTCATGATCATCGGGTAAGTATATTCAAAAATTTATTTTACTAATGAAAATAACATTTTTCAATATTAATCTTACCCGATGATCATGTAGCTGATTCACACCCAGGGTGGTGGGTGGAGACCAGCATACATGTTAACAAAGAAGCTAAGTATCCCGTATTTCATTTTATTAGTTATTCAAAAATAACATAAAATAAATAAGTACCTGGTAAGGAAGACGACTTGAACCATTACTCTGCCTTTATTAAGTACGTCTTCCTTACTGAGCGTAGCGGTCCTCGTAGGATGCTGAACGACTCTTAGGTGCTGAAGTATAAAGGGCTGCAACTCATACTAAAGGACCTCATCACAACCTCTAACCTCGGCGCTTCTCAAGAAAGAATTTGACCACCCGCCAAATCAACAAGGATGCGGAAGGCTTCTTAGCCGACCGTACAACCCATAAAAAGTATTCAAGAGAAAGGTTAAAAAGGTTATGGGATTATGGGAATGTAGTGGCTGAGCCCTCACCTACTACTGCACTCGCTGCTACGAATGGTCCCAGGGTGTAGCAGTTCTCGTAAAGAGACTGGACATCTTTGAGATAGAATGATGCGAACACTGACTTGCTTCTCCAATAGGTTGCATCCATAACACTCTGCAGAGAACGGTTCTGTTTGAAGGCCACTGAAGTAGCCACAGCTCTCACTTCATGTGTCCTTACCTTCAGCAAAGCAAGGTCTTCTTCCTTCAGATGAGAATGTGCTTCCCTAATCAGAAGCCTGATGTAGTAAGAAACTGAGTTCTTAGACATTGGAAGAGAAGGCTTCTTGATAGCACACCATAAGGCTTCTGATTGTCCTCGTAAAGGTTTTGACCTTTTTAGATAGTACCTAAGAGCTCTAACTGGGCAAAGTACTCTCTCCAGTTCGTTCCCCACCAAGTTGGACAGGCTTGGGATCTCGAACGACTTAGGCCAAGGACGTGAAGGAAGCTCGTTTTTAGCAAAAAACCGAGCTGCAAGGAACATGTAGCCGTTTCAGATGTGAAAACTATGTTCCTGCTGAAGGCGTGGATCTCACTTACTCTTTTAGCTGTTGCCAAGCACACGAGGAAAAGAGTTTTTAATGTGAGGTCCTTAAAAGAGGCTGATTGGAGAGGTTCAAATCTTGATGACATAAGGAACCTTAGGACCACGTCTAGATTCCAGCCTGGAGTGGACAACCGACGTTCCTTTGAGGTCTCAAAAGACCTAAGGAGGTCCTGTAGATCTTTGTTGGTGGAAAGATCCAAGCCTCTGTGGCGGAAAACCGCTGCCAACATACTTCTGTAACCCTTGATCGTAGGAGCTGAAAGGGATCTTACGTTCCTTAGATGTAACAGGAAGTCAGCAATCTGGGTTACAGTGGTACTGGTTGAGGAAACTGCATTGGCCTTGCACCAGCTTCGGAAGACTTCCCATTTAGACTGATAGACTCTGAGAGTGGATGTCCTCCTTGCTCTGGCAATCGCTCTGGCTGCCTCCTTCGAAAAGCCTCTAGCTCTTGAGAGTCTTTCGATAGTCTGAAGGCAGTCAGACGAAGAGCGTGGAGGTTTGGGTGTACCTTCTTTACGTGAGGTTGACGTAGAAGGTCCACTCTTAGAGGAAGAGTCCTGGGAATGTCGACCAGCCATTGCAGTACCTTTGTGAACCATTCTCTCGCGGGCCAGAGGGGAGCAACCAACGTCAGCCGTGTCCCTTTGTGAGAGGCGAACTTCTGAAGTACCCTGTTGACAATCTTGAACGGCGGGAATGCATACAGGTCGAGATGGGACCAATCCAGCAGAAAAGCATCTACGTGAACTGCTGCTGGGTCTGGAATCGGAGAACAATACAACGGGAGCCTCTAGGTCATCGAGGTAGCGAACAGATCTATGGTTGGCTGACCCCACAGGGCCCAAATTCTGCTGCAAACATTCTTGTGAAGGGTCCACTCTGTGGGGATGACCTGACCCTTCCGGCTGAGGCGATCTGCCATGACATTCATATCGCCCTGAATGAACCTCGTTACCAGCGTGAGCTTTCGATCTTTTGACCAGATGAGGAGGTCCCTTGCGATCTAGAACAACTTCCTCGAATGAGTCCCTCCCTGCTTGGAGATGTAAGCCAAGGCTGTGGTGTTGTCGGAGTTCACCTCCACCACCTTGTTTAGCTGGAGGGACTTGAAGTTTATCAAGGCCAGATGAACCGCCAACAACTCCTTGCAATTGATGGGAAGTGTCCTTTGCTCCTGATTCCATGTTCCCGAGCATTCCTGTCCGTCCAATGTCGCACCCCAGCCCGTGTCTGATGCGTCCGAGAAGAGACGGCGGTCGGGGTTCTGAACAGCCAAAGGTAGACCTTCCTTGAGAAGAAAGCTGTTCTTCCACCACGTTAGAGTAGACCTCATCTCTTCGGAAACAGGAACTGAGACCGTCTCTAGCGTCATGTCCTTTATCCAGTGAGCAGCTAGATGATACTGAAGGGGGCGGAGGTGGAGTCTCCCTAACTCGATGAACAGGGCCAGCGATGAAAGTGTCCCTGTTAGACTCATCCACTGCCTGACTGAGCATCGGTTCCTTCTCAGCATGCTCTGGATGCATTCTAGGGCTTGGTTGATCCTTGGGGCCGACGGAAAAGCCCGAAAAGCTCGACTCTGAATCTCCATACCCAGGTAGACAATGGTCTGGGATGGGACGAGCTGGGACTTCTCTAAATTGACCAGGAGGCCCAGTTCCTTGGTCAGATCCATAGTCCATCTGAGATTCTCCAGACAGCGACGACTTGTGGGAGCTCTTAAAAGCCAGTCGTCTGACGGAGCCGGACACAAGATCATGGTACTGCTGCACAGTCTGTGAACTGTCAACCATGGGGAAGCGAGGAAGTACAGCGACAACCCGAAACTGTCTAGACTGTCTGGGTAGTACAGACAACTCCTTATCGGGTTGCTGAGGTTGCCGCACTGCGTCACAACAAGTCACCTCTGCTGGTTGTTGAACGTCTTCCCAGTGACACACTGACTCCGTAAAAAAAATCCTCTATCAAGGACTAAGCTTGGACTGCATGTCTTGCAACAAAGCTCAAGGTCTATGGGAGCAGGTGTGGCAACAGACGGGGTTAGCGACTGAAGCGGAACCATTTACCCTCCCTGGAAGCATGTTATGCTTAAATAAAAGTCCATAGGAGGCTAAGCAGCTTAAGGCTCCTCTCCAAATGACAGAGTCCTCAAGGGAATATCAGGAGGGAGAACAGCACTTTCTCATCTACAGGAACCATATCCGAGAAAAGCTAAGTTCTCTTAGTGAGGGTTTCACTGGTGCAAAAGCAGCAGACCAGAAGGCAACGTTATGAAACTGCTTGACAGTCTGTGAACTGTCAAAAACTGAACTGTCAACCACAACAGGAGCGTGAGGACATACAGCACTGGTGTATAAGTAGCAGACCAGAAGGCAACGTCATGTAACTGCATGACAGTTTGTGAGTTGGCAACAACCAAAGTTGTGTGGGGAAGCCTCAACTCCTGCCTGACTAGTTTGCTGCTGGCGAGTGGCGGTAACCACAGTGTGTTGCGGAGGCTGACACACCGTGTCAAAACACGGCAGCTTGTGGTAGCTCCCGCACGGCAACGGAGTGCTCTGTGTGTGGGAGTCATCATACATCTGGCAGGGTTGACTGTGCATGGGTGGAGGAGCTCTCACAACAAGAGTGTGAGAGCAGGAAGCCATGCCGGGCGCACAACCGTGGGAGGTGTAGGCCCACGGGTGCATCGTCAACCTTCTCCGCAGTCGGAGTGTGGGAGCTGGCAACAACAAAAGCAGAGTGCTGGTGCGTGGGAGGGGCTGCGGTGGGTTGAGGAGCATGCGGTATGGTATGCAGAGCATGCTGTAAGGTATGCAGAGCATGCTGTAAGGTATGCAGAGCATGCTGTAAGGAATGCAGAGCATGCTGTAAGGTATGCAGAGCATGCTGTAAGGTATGCAGAGCATGCTGTAAGGTATGCAGAGCATGCTGTAAGGTATGCAGAGCATGCTGTAAGGTATGCAGAGCATGCTGTAAGGTATGCAGAGCATGCTGTAAGGTATGCAGAGCATGCTGCATGGGCTGCGGAGAAAGCCGCATAGTGCTGGAACCCGGCAGCTCTACAGAACCTTCCCACTGCTGATGCGGTAGCTCACGCATGTTAGCAGATGGTGCAGCAAGAACATGCGTCTGGCAGGGTGGACTGCGCATCGGTGGTGGAGCTCTCACAGGTGGAGGGTGGGAGCAGGCAGCCGCAGTATCTGCTGAGCGCACAACCTCGGCGGGTTGTAGGTTAACAGGCTGCATTGTCAACCTTCCAGCATGATACTCCTGCATGAAGGAGCAAGCTGAGACTGTATAGTCTGCAGCATGGACCACTAGGGTCTATGAAAGACAACAACAAACGGAGCTACTGTCCGTTGTGACTGAGGGTCTAAAACAGCTGGTGCGGCAACAGACGGAGTTACTGCCTGTTGCGGTACCACCTAGCCTCTCTTAGGAGGTGTGCAGTTGTCGTACTGCAGCGAGTCCGAACTGACCCAGTGGCTACACCTAGGCCGTTGGACTTGCGCGGAAGGGACCGACTTGCACTTAAAAGCTGCAAGATTTGGTCCATAGTTTCTGCGAGAAACCTCTTCCGCAGACGAGGAATAAATGGGCTCTCTCGTCTTTGTGTGGGTGGGGTGATCACGTCGGCAACGTGTGTAGATACACCCGAAACCACAGAGGGAAACGTCTGTTCGTCGATCAAGGCCTGTGGAACCCATAAGTCCTTCGACATTACTTCTCCCCTGGGCTTGGGAGCTTGTAAGAGGTATCGGACTAGGTGAACAACTGGCACGAACAGACGAACCCTCGAACGCAACACTGTAACACTTTGCGCATATCACTTTATCACTTTTGATTTTCTGTTTGCACTTATTTCACTGAACTCGAAACTTTAAGTGGTTTGTACCTGAAACACGCAATCCTATCCTTCATTAAAAGGTAGTAATTGCGAAAACAGTATTACAATGTAACAGAAAAACATAATGAAAGATAAAGAATTCAGTGGCTGGAAAAGAGACTAAACACTAGATCAAATAAACTACGTTTAAAATCTCTCACCGCATAAAGCCTGGGAACAAGAATAAAACTCTAGAAACGTTTTACCTTCTTCCCCTATATCGACTAGGGAGAAGAGCAAAAAAAAAAAAAAAAACGAGAACAACGTTACCCGCTTGAACGAAACGTTTATCCTCCTCTCTCTCCCTCCGTCTCTATCTCTCTCTCTCTCTCTCTCTTGACTTAGAACCTGAGAGATGAGCCCAATTATATATATCGTTAAAACATATTATTTGTTAAAGGAAAAAAACTGAAAGGTTTCCCAAATAAAAAGTTCCTTTATAGAATTAAAACCATTTAAGCTAAGAAAGAATGAACGAAACGCTAGAATCGGTTTACTCTTACTGCAACGTGAAACCGTGAAATACTCTCTCTCTATCGTAACGATAGAGCGCAAGTTGAACGTTCTGAACGTCAACAACTGCGGAGACTAAACAAAACGTTAGTTCAACTTTGAAAACAGTACGAGACTTATCAAAGAAATTCTTTCAAAAACATTAAAATTAAAATAGCATAAATTCTTAACAGGAAAAACGATATGACGAGCTCAATGTTAATTAACTTCGGTTCCAAGTAAGGACCGCCTACTATTAGGAAAGGTCGCATATAAACAAACATAAAAAAATGAAAGAGAGTCTATACTCTCTTCGACACCAACACTTCCGTCTAAGGGAAGGGTCGGCCATTTAAAAGTGAAAGAGAGTCCATACTCTCTTCGTCACCATAATTAAATCAAATTAATTCCAAAAGCTTGTTAAGCTAATGATAAAGCTTCCTGAATAGCGAAGGCTAAACTCTAGAGCAAATACATCACCAAATCGTGAACAATAACTCCAGAATCAACAGCGTATCCAAGTAGGTCTAGCCGGAGGCACGACAGAGGAAAAATTGAGTTCTTGTTGACAAGAAGTACTTGAGTACCTGCTCACAGATGGCGCTGTTGTGTACACCCCCACCTGTATAGCGATCGCTGGCGTATCCCGACCGTAGATTTCTGTCGGGCAACAGAGTTGACAGCTACATGATCATCGGGTAAGATTAATATTGAAAAATATTAGATACTTTATAGAGAAGCAGATTCTTCAAATCAAGACACAAAGCCACTCCCTTGACCATCAAGAGCTCTTACCTTTATCAAAGGTAGTAAAGCTTTGTCTAGATTACCATGAGTATAAATAATTCAGATCTTTTAAAAGAACATGTTTGACACAAATGAAATAGTTCTAAGAGCACCAAAAATAATTTACCTTGTCTCTTGAAAGTATAATAAAGTATTGTACAAATTAGTATTTTTACATCCTTTCCTAAATAAACTTTTAAATTTTCTATAACACTAAAATAGAATACTTACAAATTTAATAATATTATTGTATCTTCAAAATCCTAAATACCTAGAATTTAACTATTCAGTTCTATTGTTAACTTTGATTTTATATATGATTTAGTTATAATAAATTTCTACTTTAACATGATTTCCCTCTACCCTCTCTTTACATTAAATTTTAATCTATTATCCCTTCAATTTCCATTCCTTTAATTATTGTCATCATACATACATACATATACCAAGGCACTTCCCCCAATTTTGGGGGGTAGCCGACATCAACAAATGAAACAAAACAAAAAAAAGGGGGGGGGACCTCTACTCTCTACGTTCCTCCAGCCTAACAAGGGACTCAACCGAGTTCGGCTGGTACTGTTAGGGTGCCTCAGCCCACCCTCCCACATTATCCACCACATATGAAGCTTCATAATGCTGAATCCCCTACTGCTGCTACCTCCGCAGTCATCTAAGGCATCGGAGACAGCAGCAGGGCCTACCGGAACTGTGTCACAATCGCTTGCCATTCATTCCTATTTCTAGCACGCTCTCTTGCCTCTCTCACATCTATCCTCCTATCACCCAGGGCTTCCTTCACTCCTTCACTATTGTCATACCTTTAATATTCTATTCATTCTTGCATAATAAACTAGAGGAGCATTCAGTAGAGAGCATGACTTCGCTACACCGATCAATCTTATTTTCCTATTAACTCCACTCACTAATTGTACTGCGATGTATTTTCTTCAAAATGTAATGGACCTGTCCTTGATTCATACCCCACATTTCCACTAAGTTTTTTTAAATTGGTTTAATAGTTTTAGCGTAATAATGTTCATAAACAAAAAAATAAACTAAAAATATTTGCCATTTATTTACCATTGTGATTATTTTCAAAATACTGCTATTTACTTGTATTTTGATGTACTTTATCCAAAATGTTACTAAGTTTGGTCAAAATAGGTACAGTAATTTTTATGTAAAGTTGCTCTCAAACATACAAACATGTAAATAAATTATGACAGGGGTGAATACATACCAGGGTTTGGTGAGGGAA
Organism: Palaemon carinicauda; assembly: GCF_036898095.1. NCBI lineage: Eukaryota > Metazoa > Arthropoda > Malacostraca > Decapoda > Palaemonidae > Palaemon > Palaemon carinicauda. Next base: position 6,144,270 of record NC_090725.1, on the reverse strand, counting down.
ATTACAAGCTTTTTATTTTAAATAGCCAGAGTAAAAAAAAAAAAAATTAGACCACATTCAGAAAAATTTTATTATATATTTCATCTTGTATTCTTGCTTCTGTTATTAACAATTTTTTTTTGTCCATTATACCCTTTCTTATTGGGTAATAGCCTTATCCCTTATTTACTTTTCTCAGTGTTTCCCATAATATTTTGTCTACTAATTCTATTTGATGTAGATTTTGTACATGAATTTGCTGGATATTTTCCCCTGTACCTGAGAGCTGTAGTATTTAATCTCTTGCCCTAGGCATCCCATAAAAAACTCTGAGAAACACCTGGCCTATTCTATTTTTACCTATGCTCACCTCAAAGCTTACATAGATTTGTTTCTTTTAAACCTTTTACCCCCAGGCTCTTTGGAAATTTCCAACCCTTAACGCCCAGGGAGTTATTTTTTTCCCAGCACATTTTGCAGTATATTTTTTTTTAATTGCTCTAACAGCCTTAATTTTTGTCATAGAGAGGTCAGGTTGGTCTCATTCTCTTGGAAAATGCCTGAATTTTCTCAAAAAAAATTATCAAAAATATGAAAAAAAAATTTTTATAGCATTTTTTTGCAAGGACGTACCGGTACGTCCATGGGGGTAAAGGGATGGCTTTTGTGAAAAGTACCAGTACGTCCTTTGGGGTAAAAGGGTTAAAGAAATATTTTTCTCTATCTTTTTTCATTTCTTAAAAAATAATTAGAATTTCTTTAAAAAAGAAATCTCTTTAAACACAGCATAAGTAGAGAACATCATATATATTCCACTCTACATTTCCTTGATTTTTAATTTGAAAAACACTGCTATCATCACAAAAAAAAAAATGACAGCTTTGAATGATTAACAAGCTAACTGAACTGGCTGCCAGTAAAAGGAAATTTCATTTCCTTTTTGACAAAGGTGCTTCATGAAAAATTAAAATATTGAGTCAAGTATCATTGATCAATTTAATATCATGACGTGATGGTAATTCTAAAAAGATTTCTTTTGAAGTAAAATTTTTTTTTATGAACAAATAAAGTAAGGAAGTTACTTATTGTAAATTCTATATAAATTCTAATTTCCTTATTGTTCTACCCTGAAATGGAATTTTCATAATAAAATTAACATTAATCTATCTAGCTCTAAATCTCCAAAATCAACCAATATTTAACTACATTGGTAATCCTGCTACCTTCTATTGTCCCCAGTTGGCTACACTGCCGGCTGAACCGGCTGGTCACCCCATTCAAAACTTAGTTGTGTCATAGATGTAGGGAAGTATGGGTGGGAATAGATAAATTATCCAGGTAATTAGCCAATTATCCACATTTATAATGGAGAAGAGATCAGGAAAAAATTCTTTTGCACAGAATAGGAGGAACAAGAATAAACTTGAAACTCCAAAAGAAACAAGAAAATAGGGATATCCGAAAATACACCCCGGCAGAGTTAATTACTCTAAATGAGAATAAGTAATCCTGCTGAAGGTTTGAAAATTCCAACAGAACCCCGATGACTCGTACATGTGCGGCTGACGAACTGTGACAGGGAAGGCCACGGATGAGTGCAGGGTCAGTCTATCTGGTCTTGTGTCAAGAGAGCATTGGGGGTAGATTAAGGAAACCCCCCCCCCTCTCTCTCTCTCTCTCTCTCTCTCTCTCTCTCTCTCTCTCTCTCTCTCTCTCTCTCTCTCTCTCTCTCTCTCTCTCTCTCTCTCTCTCTTCTCTTCTCTTCTCCTCTCTTCTCTTCTCTCTCTCTCTTCTCTTCTCTCTATCTCTCTCTTCTCTTCTCCTCTCTTCTCTTCTCTCTCTCTCTTCTCTCTCTCTCTTCTCTCTCTCTTCTCTTTTCTCTCTCTTCTCTTTTCTCTCTCTTCTCTTTTCTCTCTCTTCTCTTTTCTCTCTCTTCTCTTCTCTTTTCTCTCTCTTCTCTTCTCTTTTCTCTCTCTTCTCTTCTCTTTTCTCTCTCTTCTCTTTTCTCTCTCTTCTCTTCTCTTCTCTTCTCTTCTCTTCTCTTCTCTCTTCTCTTCTCTTCTCTTCTCTTCTCTTCTCTTCTCTTCTCTTCTCTTCTCTTCTCTTCTCTTCTCTTCTCTTCTCTTCTCTTCTCTTCTCTTCTCTCTTCTCTTCTCTTCTCTTCTCTTCTCTCTTCTCTTCTCTTCTCTTCTCTTCTCTCTTCTCTTCTCTCTCTCTTCTCTCTCTCTCTTTTCTCTCTTCTCTTCTCTCTCATTGCAGGAGAAGATTGGGGGATTTAACAATGCACCCCAATGGCACCAGCATAAATACCAGTTCTACTAAATGCCACCTGTTTTCGCATGAATGAGTGACACCGAAAGGTGTGGGCCATAGCATAGTTGACAAGTTGGTTGTTATAAGAGTCAGCGACTGCATCACAAATAACTCACTACAGACATATACTGGAAGCAAGCATTCATCCGTCAGGGCTTTTATCCCATACGTCGCCCAACAAGTCTAATGATCTAACTAAGGATAGCACAACCAAAATCCATTATCATAAGGATATCCTAACCATACAGAGTCATACAAATCCAGACAAAACAGGATCCAACAATAGGACGCACCTAATACAAAATTAGCACTATGTACATATGAGTCTGGCAGCCTCCACACATTGGGAGAGACAACAATTTGTGTCCTGGGTCTGGTAATCTGCCCTGCCTTGTCTCAGTGATGGAGAAGGGGCATCCCTAAATCTGCGAGAACTATCCAGTCATCAAGACAGCGAAGCAGACGAATGGGTCCAAGACAACACCAGGAAGAACACCCTGGTGAAGACTTGAGGCGCTGTCAAGAGACCGAAACAGAGAACTTTGACCTGGTAATGAAAGTTCTCTTGTACAAACCTGAGATACTTCCTTGAAGATGGATGGATTGGGATCTGGAAGTAAGCATCTTGGAGATCTAATGTACACATGCAATCTCTTGGTCATATTGCCTAAATGACCGTGTCTGCCGTCTCCATTCTGAACGGAATTTGTCGGACAAACTTGTTTAGAAGAGAGAGATCTATGACTGCTTTCCAGCCTCCAGACACCTTTTTTACAAGAAAGTATCAGATGTCGAAGCCTGGAGACCAGTCGAGAACTTCTTGAAGAGCACCTTTCTGCAGCATGGTCTGAACCTCGACATGAAGCCCTAGTCCTTTTACGGACCCATTCGTATAGGAAATTAATGGAATGGGATTACTAGTCAGAGGAGGGAGAGATTGCAAGAACGAGACGCGATAATTTGAAATGATCACAGCGATAGTCCAGGGATCGACCCCATGATGCTTCCACCTCAGCCAGAGAAGTTGCAGGCATCCTCCCACTGGTGGTTGGTTGGGGGATTAGCCTCCTTGGCTACCCCCTCTAGCTCTCTTCTTTCCTCGAGATGGTTTGGATCCTCTCTGATCTCTGGACTGAAAAGGGCGTTTGGGTACAACAAGAGGTCCAAAAGACCTAGAAGTAGATGGGTTGGAGGAGCTGTGTTGACTTCTGGTAGGTTGTAGAGGCCTACCATAGGACCGAGATGTCATGGCCCTGTGAAGGAGGGAGTCATTAGAAGATTTTCTCCAACGATCAGCCGCCTTCTGTATTTCCTCCCAAGAGAAGAGAGAAGAACCTTTGAGTGTCAAGTTTCTCAAACGTGAGATCTCTACCTTCAACACCTGCTTGTGGAAACAACCAATACGTTAACTGCAATTCTGAACTCTTATTAGAGGGAATTTTCTTCTTCCTTAAGTTAGCGAGATGTTGAAATTGTCTTTTCACCAAGTCTCACTTTTTAAAATGAAAGGTAATAGGCATAATCTACCCCAAAAACTAATTATGGTGCAAAAAAACTCCAACGTACGGGTTCGCGATAATAGGAAGGATTCCAAGGACTTCCACATGGATTCTTTAGATAAATCTTCAAAACGCACGATTCGTACTAATGCCCCAAACCATAGACTGAGCCAAGAAGCAGCCTGAGTGGCATACTTCGCACCTCTTTCTTTGTTCAGGAGCTCCAATGGAAAGAGGGAAGCTCTCAAGGAAGTGTGTCTGAGTCGAATAAGGTTCGTTCCCAATCGCATAATACTTCCTTCGAAGTATAAAAGGAAGTGGGAGAGACCAGGAAGATGAATCTGCTCTCAGGAAACGAGAAGTTACAGCTATCTGCGAGATAGCCTTACTTCTAGCAGCCGTCAGGCCCTTCGACCAGGGTAAAGCAGCACTAGTCATAGGAGGCCTACGAGTACCAAAGATCTGGTCAAGGACCATTTCTTTACCCTCCTGGGAGGTCGTACCAGGATCCGACAAGCTACTAAAGGATCTCACGCAGGCCAAGACATGCCAAAAGGTGTCCTCAGAGTCCTTTCATTCCTGTTCTGAACGAAAGTTGGGACTAGCCGCTCTTGGGAGAAATTCTTCATCTTTGTCCACATCATCATCTACCCACAAAGCATTCGTCCATGGAAGCCTGGGGCAGGACAAAGTCGTCAACCGTATCATGAGAAGGACCCCTCTCACGGGAACCTGACTCTAACTCTTGTCTGTGTGGATCCCTAACCTTTTGACTCTTTCGGTGGAGGAAAATGCCTATTCAAGGTTGAGGTTTTAGGAATAGCTTGAGGGTCCTTTGAAATACCAGACTTAGGGACAGGAGGTTTGGTGGGAATTTCTTTGGGGGATCCAAGATCTGTTAGTGCGGGGTTAAACAAGATCTGCATGAGGAGAAGTATAGATTGTCTTCTCCTTCCTCTGTTCAAAGAATACAGTAGTTTGTGGAAATTCCTACCCAGAGTTACCGGAAGTCACTACAGACATAGATCTAATACCGAAGAAAAACTCTGTCCTTAGCGCTGTGGTTGGACATAGAACTTGGCGCTAATGAGATGCTGCTTTGGACTGAAGTTCTCCTTGGGTCTAAGTGACCTTCAATGTTAGGGAAAAGCGACAACAAACTCTCCAGTGGGATACGTGGGGTACCCCTGATTTGAGAAGGACAAGGTTTAGGTGGAAAGCCAACCCAAAGAACTTTTGTAGGTCTGATAGCAGACTATCATACCAAGAAGGAAGCTTTCCTCTTTTTGAAAAGTCCGAAGTTTCCTTCGGAAGACCAGGAGGTGGAGAACGTTTGTGAATTGGAGGACTTTCAGATGCCCGTGGCATCTTAAGAGAGAGTCTCTGTGGCATAGAGATATTCCTTAGTCATTCTAGGGGGTCTGTCAGGAGATATAAGAACACTCACAAACTTATTTTGGAGTTCTTTAAACCCTTCAGGGAAGAGAATTGGTCTACCGCTAGAGGTGGTCAGAGCGGAAATTTTCACCAACGGTGTAGGAATTGATTTTGCCATAGGAGCTTGTGAAAAACTCATCAAATTGGGTGAATCACCCGAGAAAACGCAAGAATCGCGCTGAAACGTGATCCTTTCACGAGCAGAATTGGGCTGAAACACGAGCGATTCACGAACAGAAACTTCCAAATCACGAGACCAAAGGTAAAGAAGAAGCAGGAAGCCCTATGGAAACCTGAGGAACTGGAGGACGACTACACTCGCTGCAGGCGACGATAAAGGTCTCAGAACCTGAACGGCTGGAGGCGCTATGGAGCATTTCATCACTGTTGAAAGCAGTAGCGTTGGCGATCAGTTGGCTAGAGAGCCCCAGACCGCAAACGGAACAGGGGCCAACTTAGGATGCATGACAAGAGATTTGGTCAGTGGAATGACCTTTAACAGTTGTAATTTGTCTGGAAGAGGAACACTTTGAACGTCCTGCAACTCAACCTAAGCATTTTTTTCATGATCGTGAGCGTTCAGCTCATGGACGTGAGCGTCCCTTTGAGAACGTGAACGATTAATTCGTGAACGGGAGCATTGGGAATGTCTAAAGTGTCTTCCTGAAAATGAACGGCGCCCTCATGATCGTGAACGTTGCCCCCATGAACGTGAATGTAGACAATCCTACGAAAGTGAGCGTCACCCTTGTGAACTTGAGAGCTGTCCTCATGATCGTGAATGTCGAGAACGTGAATGACGAGATCGTGAACGTCTAGCTTGAGATTGAGATCATTGAACTCGTGAACACAAACGCAAATCTTGTGATCATGAGCATAAATCTCATGACCATGAGCATATAGCTCTTGATCTTGAACTTTTATTATGACACTTTCGGAAAGAAGAACGCCGAGCCCGAGATAATCTTCGTTCTCGTGAGAGTGAAGTCCTACGGTTAGAACGCATTCGTGAAGAAGAGCGTTGAGGTCATGATAACCTTTGATCTTTAACTTTAACATCGGACTGTCGTGAACGACATCTTGACCGACCAGGAAGACGAGGTAATGAGTCTCGTTCCTACGATCTTTGAACAGAATCATTTCTGTTCCCATCATTGGATTGCCGCGAACGATATCCAGACGGACCCGGAAGACGAGGTAATGATTCTCGCCCCTGTGATAGTTGGTCAGAATAAATTCCGATCTCATCATTGGATTGCCACGAACAACATCCTGACTGACGAGGAAGATGAGGTGATGAATCTCCTCCCTGTGATTGATGAACAGATGCAACGTCGTCCACCTAAAGATCGTTTGTAGCACCAGTAGGAAGGGGGTTAGCCTGCGAGCTGGCAACATTCCTAAAGGGAGAAACAAAGGTCTGTAAATTATGAGATGATGGAGCCACCGAAAGGTTGGATGGTTCGCTGTCAGCAGGAGGTTGGCCGGAGGGAGAACTAGAACCTTGCAAATGCCCAGCGCAAAGTTGGCCACAAGTGAAGAATCTCTCTCAGTCTCACATTGAAGGAGACAAAGAAATGCTTCCTTCGAAGGGGAAGCAGAAATCCCCAAGGACGGCCAAGCCTGCAAAACATCTGAAATAGAGAAAGGCATCTCATGGCTGAAGGAGTTGTTTCTCTAGAGGAAGCAACAACACTCACAAGTCCATGAGATCGCCCAGGAGTTAAAGGGACTGCATTCCTACTCGGTCGTTCGCCAGAGGAAGACGGTCGAGAAGGAGCTTTGGATAGAGGTGGGAGAGAGTGCAAAGAAGAGGAAAACTCGCGATTGTTTCTTCTCCGAGTTAGACTCTGGGAGAGAACGATCACACTTAGTCCTCTTCTTCCTGCACTTCCAAAACTTCTTCCACTGGGAGGCAGACCACTCCCTACATTCGTCATGAGGAGAGTCTTGCTCGCAAGGATGCCCTCTACATGTCGAACACAAAGAATGTGGGTAGGTGTCTACTGACAACATGAAGGTCCCGCAAGTACGATCTCCAGATTGACTGATTGATTATGAGTTATCTGGCATCCTGACATCTTAGGTCATTGACGCCGCACGATCTCCAGAACCAGGGCATGTTCGCATGATGTCGGCAATCAAGCACAATCACACTTGAAAAAGAGAAAGTAATAGTAAAATGAGCGCAAAACAATAATGTTTACCAATGTCTGGTAAACTTGAGGAGGAGAGAGAGAAAACGTCTGCTCTCTACAAGCCAAAAAAAAAAAGGGGCTAGTTCATCACTCCATGAGCTACTGTATATACAGGTGGCTGGTACCACTAGCTACCCCTAGCCAAGTTATGGGCAGGGTTGCCACCTTGCACCAAAAGTCTAATTGGCTACCTTCCAGCTTTGCCAAAAGATATATCCATATGTAAATAACGGGAGGTTTGTCAGTTTGGTGAACAAACCTGAACTACTGTAATACCTTATCAAAAACTATTTTCTCCAAACCAAAAATAATAACTATAGAAAATAAGTACTTATATTCTTATACTGTATTAGATTTTCCTGAGATTTACATTTTTACTTATAGCTAAATTAAATTGTTTGTACAGCAAATAAACTCAATGATATAATAAGAGCAGTATTCTAATGAAGATTAATGCACATTACAGTACATAAGAAAGTCCTTCCTTTTAGAAAATGCAAGTTAACCCTTTTACCCCCAAAGGACGTACTGGTACGTTTCACAAAAGCCATCCCTTTACCCCCATGGACGTACCGGTACGTCCTTGCAAAAAAATGCTATAAAAATTAGTTTTTCATATTTTTTGATAATTTTTTGAGAAAATTCAGGCATTTTCCAAGAGAATGAGACCAACCTGACCTCTCTATAACAAAAATTAAGGCTGTTAGAGCAATTTAAATAAAATATACTGCAAAATGTGCTTGGAAAAAAATAACCCCCTGGGGGTTAAGGGTGGGAAATTTCCAAATACCCCGGGGGGTAAAAGGGTTAACTTACCTGTCATTTGAGATATATCTTCTTGTGGTATTCCAACAATATTAAAACATGCTTCTACTTGCTGAGCTACTAACGGCTTGGTTGGTGCCATAAAAACTACTTTGCAGCGTGGGTACCAGCGATAGAAATTATACATAACAACAGCAGCAATAAATGTTTTGCCAAGACCTGTAAATTTAAAAAAAAATTTTTACTAACAATTCCATACTCAGTTAAAAATATATAATTTGTTATACCAAATTCAAAATAAGGCTGGTAATTCAAGTTCCCATCTGGTAATAAAGCCTTTATCCAAAATATGGATCAGCGCCAATCTAGTTCTGGTTTACAATCTGTTCCACTTGAATCTATCAGCAAAGAATTTACAGATAATTATTACAAAAACCTTCTTGAATTCTTTTAAATCTTTTGACATATCTAATATTAAAAGATATACAGTACTGTATCTGATTAGATAGGTTTTAATTTTAATTATTATTAATCTATTTATCAGTTTCCTGAAAGAAGCTACCTAAAGGAGGTTAGGTCCAGATTATAAGACATATGTAGTATTAAAAGATATATATGATCAGATTGAAGGTTTTGGATTCAAATAAAAATTAATCTATTTATTGACATAAATATCAGGCGAGTATAGAAATGAGAAATTTTATTATTGAAATACTATTCATCATAATTCCTTACTCAGTAAAGAAATATAACAAATTTAGAAGTAATTTGTATCTTTCCTATTATACAAACCTCGAGCTATTTATAGGGGTATACTTTTGGGGTACTTGAAAATCAAGCCATGATAATTTTAGTGAGGGATAACTACCCCATCCGCTAGTAAGTGGGTGGGGGGGGGGGAAGACTGGCTACCCCACTCACTCACACATCTCAACTGAGTAACCACTTTGCTTTATGGCAGGACCTCGGGGGACAGGGTGACGGGCCAATTTGTATAAATAGCTCCAGGTTTGCATACTAGGAAAAATTCAAATTACTTCCAAATTTGTTATTTGTACTGGCATAAATACAAACGCTCCACTATTTATAGGGGTGATTTACTCTTAGGAGAGAGGAAGTCCTCATCAACTGGCCTTGGTCACGACCCGGCATTCTCTCTATTTTGATCTGTGATCGATAGTAGAAGGAACCCTACCCTTGCTAAAATCAAGTGCCGATATGAGGTAATACACTGATAGCAGCCTGCAGAAGCTTGTGTGTGAGTGAGGACTAACAGTGTGGCTTGTCTTTAACATAGGAACTCGAGTACAAAACCTATTGTTCTTAAGACTTACCCAATACACTCCCTCAAAAAGGTATTGGGGACGTAAGAAAGTATTATTTTATACCTAGGAGGCAAGAGGGAAATGAGTCTTACCTGCAGCGAGATGAGGTCAGCTATGCTGAGGCTTGCGGAGCTGTTTTCCCAGAGGGAAAAAGGTGAAAGGAAGAAAGGAGCCAGTCATTCATACTCATTCACCCCAGACTAACCTGGGTAACCTCAGCCCTCAACCTTCTGCTACTTGTCCATCAAGGAGCCCGAGGTGTTTAGACCATTTGTTGTGTGACCACCACAGGACCAATGGAAAAGGTCACCATGTTCCTGTGGGTTATGTCTTTGCAGGTAGTGGGCCGTAAAGGTTGATTAACGCTTCCACATGCCCACTTACAGTAACTGCGCCACAGAATAGTTTCTTGAACGCCAGGGAAGTAGCAACACCACTGACGTTAGAAGCTCTGGGTCCTAGGATGGAGGAGGGTCTAGATTATAGCAAACTCAATAGGGGAGGAGCTGGTGTCGTTCTTTTAAGGTAACATCACAGACTCCTCACTGGGTAAAACCCCAGTTGAAAGGGTCTTCGGTTACCGTACAAAGACTTTCTATCCGGAATGGGTGGCATCTAGGGTACAACACACTTGGATTTTGAGCTGAAGATTACTTCTCTCAGTCTACTACAGTAGGAGACATCAGAAGAAGGATCATACAACACACCAACTCTTGGTCAAAGCCCAAGTGAGTAGAAAGGGCCATCTTCCAAGTAAGGAAGTGATCTTCTGCCTAGCATCAAGGTTCATAGAGAGGGGCCTTCAGGGACTGAAGGACCCAAACCGCATTCCCAGGAGGAGGTTGAGATCCAACAGGCATCGAAGGGAAAGAATCCCCTTCCACAACATCAGTCACAAAGGACTGAACACTTCGCCTGGAAGACCAATGCTGAAAAGTGTCTGAGGTGCCTAGACATCTTTTCCACAACTAGTTGCGAAAGGCCTCTCTGAGAGAGGAGGTGTAGGACCATCCCAGGCGTGAAGTCAAAGCAAAGCTAAGGCTTTGGAAAGAGTTAGCATGTGGCTGCTTGGAAGATCGTGTCGTGGAGGAAGATCCCTTGGAACTCCATCAGGAGCTGCAGAAGGTCCGGGGACTATTCTGCATGATGCCATAGTGAAGCTATTGGAGTCATTGATAAGATCTTGCTTATCCTGACTTGGCTGAGGACTTTCTCACCAGATCGAATGGGGGAAAAAGCGTACACCTCTAAGCTGCCCCACCGATCTTGGAATACATCTTGTTTGAGGGCTTAGTGTTCCGGGACTGGAGAACGGTCGAGCGGGAGCCTGAAGTTCAGGGCTGTTGTGAGCATGACCAATAGTCGGGGGGACCTCACAAAGTTAAGACTTTGTTGGATACAAGATGATTGAAAGACACTAGAAGCCCACTATCTGAGTGATCCTGTTCAGATTATCTGCATGCACATTCCTGTACCAGGGATGATGCGAGCAGATGGGGGCACCAAGCTGTCCTCTGTCAATCCAAGGATTCCTACTGCTGGATGGTTCTCTAAGAGAGGTGAATGCTAGTACCTTTCTGAATCGGGCCAACGGACGAGGATGCATTAAAGAGAGCATCAGATCCAGAGGGTAGACAAGATAGGCCTCTTTACAGAAACTCTTGTCTGCCACCCACCATCCACGGTTCGTCCAGTAGGGGGGGGGGAGATTGCATAGCAATAAACACATCTCAAGGTGATGTCGAGACGTGCAACTATTTGCACGTTCTTGCAATGAAGGGGAGGAGCATGTCCTCCCTCCAACTGCCACCAATCTAGTGGGGGTTGGCCAAATAAGGCCGATATCAAATGGTAAACCAGTTAATCAGTACAGCTTGTGTCACAAGAGCGAATCTCCATAGAGATCACCTTCCGGACAGGAGACCAGACGGTAATTACCAAACGCATCCAACCAACCCCAAGAAGAGATTGAGACGTATTTTCAATCTACTGTTGGATGGGTAGTAAGCATAAGCCTACTACAGAGTAGTAACACCGAACTGTGAGCATGACAAGCATACATGTATAGCTTGACTTAAAGTCATGTCCGGAACTCAGTTGTCGTCACTTAGATTCCTCCTCCTTAGGACAAAAACGTTCATATTTCTCCACCTCCGATAAGTAAACTAGCATTTGCATTGAATGTTCCCTACTAGGGAACAGATATGCTTATGAGAAGTTTCCGGTCAAAGTCATTGTAGGAGACTAAGACTTCCGATCGGAAGAAAAGAAAAAGTGCCTATAAGACGGCAGAACGTAAATGCTGTATGTCTGGTTACAGGAAAGTAGCCAAGTAATGAACTGAATAACCTGATTTCAGTAAGGGATATAGCTATACAACTTAAAAGAACGGAGTTCTTATTGCAAGATGTATATAGCCCTTATTGGCAGAAAGATTGCTTGCATGCATATGTACTTGCCCATCTGCGCTAGCGCATGCGTCATCTCTGCCTCCAGGAAATTTTTGCAACGATTCCGGTTGCGGGAATAATGTATGTGCAACGAATCGCAACATTATTGCCCAAGGAATTTTTATTGTTGACTAGCTGTAATAATTTTTTGAATGAGAGCACACATGTTCTCAAACAAAGTATACAGTTATAGAAGCTATCATTTCTCCTTTGGTTTGCCCTCCTCTTTAAGGGAGGGGCTAGCCAGGGTTGATAGACAGACAAAGATGTCTGGTTCGATGTGGGCGGGGTTTGAAACGTTCGTAAACTTAATGAAAAGCTGCCCACACTTTTGCTATCGTTCTAAAACGTAAGCTAACACTGCTCCTTCGGGGCTAATTGTTTGAGACAATAACCCTATAAGGATAAAAAGTCTCAAAGGGCTATCGTGTAAAACGGTAAGTCGTTGTACCCGAGGTACAATGAAGAGATGCGGTTGACTCAATCAAACGGTAGAACCTGAGTTTATGACAATAACCTCACAGTTTTGTCTTGGATAGAGCCCATGCTCTGGGAAGCCTTATGGCCTTTATGAAGTTTTAACAACACCCATTGAAGTTCTGTAAAACTTTTCAGGAACGAGAGTCTACCGAAAAGGGTGAAGTCTCGTATGTGGGGGTTTGCTTCAACAAGACTGGACACAGATTGCCATCGACCGCTTACCCCCAAGGAGTTGCCATCGAACGCTTTCTCGCTAGCGAGTGTAAAGAATTTTTCATTCCCTGCTAATTTCCGTCCCGACAGTTGAGGATTTCTCGATGACAAGAAAAGATCACAAGCCGCCTACTAACCAAACCACTCGAAGTGGGAGGGTGGAGGAAAGATGATGGTGGTTCGTTCGAAAACTAAAGGATTGGTGGTAGCAAAACTAGCCTATGTGACAGTAATCAGCTAGGAGTGTAGAGTGACGTAATAAGTCACACTTCACTGGAAGACCCATCTCGTAGGAGGGGGAAAGGTTAACCATAAAGTTTTCAGAAAAAAACTCTGGAAAGCGGGAACCGAGAGATTCGGCACGACAAGAACCTAGGAGTTCTGAATTTATTTTGTGAATTCCTTTCTCACGACCCTGAGGGATCGTGAATCTAATGAATTTTTAGGAATCGTGTTGTGCAAACTTCACGAGACCAGAAGCATGATTAGAACCCAGAGGAACTATGTCATAGTTACCTGTAGGGAGATAGAAACCCCTAGGCAGCAGGCATCCCTCAGGGTTTAAAAACCTCGGCAGGTTTTTGAACATTCTTGCCTGTGGGAGGTTTACCGGCAGGCAAGAGCGGCACAGGGCTACCCTTAGGGATAGGGTCTGCTGTCTCTGAGGCGATGGAAAACAGGAAGTGGGATGCGCAACCCTGAGGATTCAACATAGATCTGATCGCACGCGCACAAAGTTGGCAGAGTTGGTCACGCGCGTATAGTTGGTGTCGTTCACCAAGATGGTCGTGCGCATAGAGTTGGTGTCATGCAGCAAGAGGGTCGTGCGAGCATGAACACTCAGCGCGACGAGAGTCTAAGTACTCTCTGTCTTAAGAGTAAAACTCTTGATAACAACGGTCTTGCGCGTAGAGTTGGTCGCGCGTGTGGTGCTCATCGCACGCATGAACACTCCGCGCAACGAGAGTCCGAAGACTCTTTGTCATAAGAGTAAAACTCGATAACGATGGTCACACGCGTAGCATCGATCACGCATGCGACAAGAGTCCGGAGACTCTCTGTCATAAGAGTAAAACTCTTGATGACAATGGTCAAGCGCGTATAGTTGGTCGCACGCACTGAGATGGTTACGCGCGTGCGATGAGAGTCCTAAGACTCAATAATAAGAGTAAAAGTCTTGATGAAGATGGTTACGCGTGGTGTTGGTTGCCTGTAGTGCTCATTGCGCGGATAAGAGTAAAACTCTTTATGATGATGGTCACGCACGCAGTGTTATTTGCACGCGTAGGGCTGGTCGCGCACGCACTAACGCTCCACGCGTTGAGAGTTCGAAGACTCTCCATCATGAGTAAAATTCTTGGTGACTAGTTTCATGAGAGCTAGAAGGTTCAGCGTGATCGCATGAACCCCTAGAGGTCGCGCGATAAGGAGAGAAACTCCCAGCTACGGTAACCCGGAGGTTCAGAGTAGCGCAGGACACGCGACTGCGAACACTAAACAGGACGAGAGTCCGAAAACTCTCTGTCATAAGAGTAAGACTTAAATGAGGGTTAAGAGAACCCAAAGGTTCAGCGAGTTCTGAGTTGCGAGACCCCGAAGGATCAGGGCAACAGGAAACCGAAGTTTCCCTGTCACGAGGCACCGAAGTGTCAGCGTGACTAAAGGCACAAGAGCCCGAAGGTTCGGCGAAACCTGTATTGAGACACCCCGAAGGGATAGCCCAAGGGGAAACCGAAGTTTCCTTGTCACAAGACACCGAAGGGTCAGCGTGACTGATGGTACGAGAGTCCGAAGGTTCAGCGAAACCAACGTTACGAGAGCCTGAAGGCTCAAGCGTAAGTGAAACCCAAAGGTTCCAAGTCGTGTGAACTCGAAAGTCCAGCGCGACGGAGATCCGAAGGACTCCTAAGGTCAAGAGAACCTGCAGGATCAACATGACGAGAACCCGAAGG
>NC_090725.1:6069659-6124659 GCF_036898095.1 Palaemon carinicauda | reverse complement strand
CTCTTGTGTTGTCCTTGCCGTCTGCCGGCCTAGTGGCCGGCCATCGGTAGGGGGGTGTTCGCTAGTTCTCTTGCTGTCGGTCGGCGGTGGTCTTATGCCTTTGCTGGCCGGTCTCCTTGCTCACCTGCCGGCCGTTTTGAGTGGCGGCCGGCAGCCGGACGCTACCTGGAGTGGATGCCAGCCGGCAGGGTTTACTCACCGCTGCCGGGCCGGCCTGCTACTTCACTCGGTTGGCCGGCCACTAAGAGTGATGGCCGGCAGCTGGGTGCCAACCGGGTAGCTATGGACCGGCAACCACTACCGACCGGTTCAGGCATAGGAACTGGAGTTCTCCCCCGTCTGGGTGATCCTAAGTTGCATACTTGAGACCTACCTTTGGAAAAGGGGGTGGGGGTGCTGACTGGCAAGAGCCGGCCGGCACACCACCTTCATGTACTGTATCAGTTCTTCCCTGTTTAGTGTCTTCTACCAGGGGAGAACATGATATAGTAGGTTACAACACTGTCTTTTCTAACTTACTTGTGTTGCCTTGTGCAGTCACTTGGTGTTGCCTTACAGGGATGAAAAGAGAACTCTTTTCATCTTTAGCCAGAATGGTAAAATCTTACCTTAGGTGTGAGCTACACCTAATTTCCCTCGGGAAATATGATCTTTGGTTATTCTAGCAAAGACTAAACATTTGATTTTAATGGCTGGTGGGCTTCCACAGGTGATTGTGGGGGATTCACAAGTATGTGTCTTTTCCTTATTCTTTGTGGTCTTGCACGACCCGTTGTTGTTGGCCTTACAGATAAGAAAGTGAGTTCTTTCTTGTCTACTATCCGGTATTTTAAAATCATTCCTTAGGGGGGGCTACACCTTCTTCCTTTGGAAATTTTCCATTGATTAATCTGGCATAGATTAACTATACGATTTTATGAATTGGAAGGCTACAACAATTGGGTGTGCGGGAAATACAAGGATGTGTCTTTCCGTTTTGTTATGCTACTGTGCACATCCAGTGATACGTAGTTCACTTGACACTCATGGAAATTTCTTCTCTTTACAGGAGGACCATCCGTAGTGTGGATGTATTTCTGCAACGTCCGCAGTAGGGCTTCTGCGGACATGGTTCTGAAGGAGGCGGTGGCATGCGCTGTCTCCACGGATGTTCTCCGGTATTGGGTTCCCCAGGTATGTTTCATATGCACTAACCTATCTATTGAGGTTTTTTCTTTTCACTTCGCTCAAAATCCGTTTTCGTCTCCCCTAAAACGGTGGATTCAAGGGATATAGCTAGGGAGAAGCTTCGTACCTGGGTGAGGGGCTTTCAGAAAATTACCTCTGGACCTTATCTTCCAAATGAGAAGATGAGGGCTTTCTTTTCCTAGGGCATCAACTGTTACAGTGATTCCCCAACCCCAAGAGGAGGTCCCCTTAATTCAGATCCCGTGGATGCTGAAGTCACGGTCGCCTTGCTTAGCATCCAGTTGGACGACAGGATGCCAGACGTGTCCGAACGTCTGGAGGAAGACCTCCTGGCAGAAGGCCAGGATGAAGTTCGAGCTCCGGACAAGGTAGCGGAAGAGGCCGAGAGAGGTCGGCTGCTCCGGTTCAGGTCCTTGAACCTGCTCCCTCAACATCATCTGCTCTCGCAGTAGAGCAGGCCCTCCCTCCATTGTTGGCTTGATCCAACAAAGGCAGAGGGAGAAGAATGGGAAGGCAGCTGCATCGTAACTGCAGGGGCACATCCGGACTGCGAGGTCCGGTGGAAGGAGGTACCAGCTTCAAAGGAAGAGACAGAGCCTAGGGAGGTCGTAGTGATAGACCATGCTAGGCTCAAGCCTTGCTTTCTTCTTCGATGAAAGAGAGGGGCTTCATGAACTCAAAGGTAGCTGTATTTGAGTAAGAGGCTCCCTTCCTTTGTGTCCTCTCCTGCCACAGCCCTCCCCCTTTTTTTCGCTGAAAGGGTTTGCGGCGGTTTTGAAAACAGTCGAGGCTGGCAAGCCTTTCCCCTCCCTGGTGGAGTGTAAACCCTTGTTGCTGGCCTTTAGAAAGGAAGATTTAGTAAGCAAAACAAGGACTGGAAGGACGTCCATCTTACCTTCTCAGTCCAGATGTGGGAGGCGGATTTTGCCGGATGCCGGTTCGGCGAGATCCTCTCTAAGCTGTCTGGTTTTCTTTTGCGGAGAGAACTCTAGACAAAAGAAAGACTGGCTGCCTCTTTGTCTCTTCAGTCCACGTTGAGACGATGACAAGTGATCCCAAGGTCCATGAAACGTTCATGGTTGTGATCAAGACTCATCTGGCCACTGTGACGAAGGATCTCTACAGCTCCGTCAGGGCGAAGAGAACCTGTAGGGAATTCGTGTTCGCCCGGGCTACGATGAGGCACGAGCCAAGGAAACTAATCTCCTCCAATAGTTGGGACAAAGACCTTTTCCCTAGTGAGTCGGTCAAAAAGGTTGATAGGGCCGCCACGGACGATAGAAATCTTCTCCGGGAGTGGGGCCTGTCTACCAAGAGAAATTCTTCCCTGGATGGGGTCCCCAACCTTGGAGGAAGACTAAAAGGATTAGGATACTTTCTCGGCCAGCTAAGTCAAGTAGACATCAGCAGCAACGGCATTTGCGGATGCCCTCAGTGCCCCAGATGGTGGCAAAAATCCCCGACCACACTTCAGTGGGTTCCCCAATTCGTGTCGACATAGTCTCCGGCATTCAACCCATCGTTCGAAGGTCAGTCAACTGCCTGTCGAACAAGCCTAGAGGAGCAGCCAGAATTTCGTCTAGGCGCCCCTCAAGGAGAAGGGGTTTCATGGGTGGTCGAGGTCAGAGAGGCAAGACCTCAGGACAACAGTCTGAACGAGATGATATTGGTAGAAGGGAGTCTCCAACGCTTTTTGGATCGGTGGACCTTAGATCCCTGGGTCCACAGCCTACTCAAGAAAGGACTGGGCTGGAGCTGGTACAGCACTCCATCCCCATACCCTCGGCGTTTTTCCGATACTCCACCCCCGTTCTGGAGGAGTTCATTCATGAACTGTTAGAGGAAAAGTGATCCGAAGGGTAAAGTCCATCTAATTCCAAGGGAGGCTGTTTTGTGTTCCCAAGAAAGACTCGAAAATCTCAGAGTCATTCTGGACTTGTCGCCACTTAACAGGTTCATAGCGAACTACAGGTTCAAGATGCTAACAATACAACACATAAGGACCTTACTGCCCAAGAGGGCATTTACCGCCTCCATAGTTTTGTCAGACGCCTATCGGCACGTTCCAATCTATTGTCGATTCCCCTCCTACCTAAGGTTAAGGCTACAACGAAGACTATACGTCTTCAAAGCCATGCCTCTCGGGCTTAAAATAGCCCCAAGGATTTTCACGATGCTTGCGAACGTAGTTCTCAGTCAATTACGCCTAAAGGGAATTCAGGTAGTAACCTACCTGGATTTTTGGCTGGGGTGGGCAGCACCCAGGACAGAATGCTTGCAAGCTTCCCTGTATGTGATCCATTTCCTAGATTATCTAGGCTTCAAGATCAACAGGAAAAGTCTCAACTTCCTCCATCTCTAAGTTCCGGTGGGTGTGAATACACTGGGACCTAATGTCACACCGTTTTCTCCGTCATGGCGGAGAAAAGAAAGGAGATAGCTGGTTCTGTCAAGAGACTTCTAGATTCCGTATGGATATCAGATGCGAACTGGAGAGTGTACTGGGGTCTCTCCAGTTTACTTCGGTGACAGACCCGGTGCTAAGAGCACAGCTAAAGGATGCAACCGGAGATTGGAGTAGTTATGCATCAGATGCGCGAAGAGATCTGAGAAGACCAGTTCCGCTTCATCGAAATACTCTTCTCAGGCCTTGGTCCCAAGCCAGACTCCTTAGGAAGTCGGTTCTTCTTCATCCACCTCCCCCGTCGGTGACGAGTCACACAGACGCCTCGAAGGAGGGAGGGGGAGTTCACTCTCATCAGAAAAAGGCCCAAGGGTCTTGGTCCAGTCTATTCAAGACCTCTCACAGTCATTTTCGAGAGACTATGACAGTCCTTCTTTCCTTCAAGAAAGTCTCCCCGCATCGCTCGATCAACACTAAGTTGGTGCTGGACAGCGGGGGAGTTGTGAGATACTTGAATCGACAAGGATCAAGGTCGCCACCTCTCAACCAGGTGATGTTGGCCATCTTCCGATTTGGGGGAAGAAGAAATGGTACCTGTCAGCAGTTCACCTTTAAGGAGTCCGCAATGTGACAGCGGACGCTCTATCCAGGTTCACACCGATAGAGTCGGAATGGTCCCTAGACGCAGGACCATTCTCCTTCATTCTGAGTCAAGTCCCAGAACTGCGGCTAGACCTCTTTGCGACGAAAGACAACAAGAAGTTGCCCCTGTATGTGTCCCCGTACGAGGACCCCTTGGCGGAAGCAGTGGACGCGATGTCCCTCGACTGGAACAGATGGTTCAGGATTTATCTGTTCCCTCCTTACAATCTTCTGTTGAGGGTCCTCAACATACTGAGATCATTTAAGGGAGTAGCGGCAGTAGTGGCCCACAAATGACCGAACAGTGTGGGGTTCCCTCTGGCATTGGAACTACGATTGGAGTTTCGTCCGCTACCAGATCCAGTTCTGACCCAGTGAGTCCAGAAGTCAATTGTCTGCGCTTCATCACAGAAAACCCGGACCCAGCAGCTCATGATTTCTTTCCTTAATCAGGTGAGAAAGTGTTTCGGGATTTCGAAAGCCAGCACGGACTTCCTAGAGGATTATAAGTGCAAACCTTTTATAAGGCAATATGAGTCATCTTGGAGAGAATGGGTAGCCCTTGTCAGACGAAGATTCCGCAGGAGATCACGACGGACTTCTGCTTGTCTTTCTTCATCCATCTCCATGGTTATGGATCGGTAACTAACACGATTTTATCATGTAGGCCTACTTTGACAAGACCCATTCTATATGCCTTCCCGGTCGACCTCGCTAACGAGATCTTTTATAAAGTTCCGAAAGCCTGAGCTAGGCTCAGACCTTTAGCACCTCCAAAGCCCAATTCATGGTCTTTAAAAAAGTTCTTCATGCTGCTTCACTGTTGAACAATAAGGAGTGTGCGTTAAAGGATTTGACCCATAAGTTATCCTCCTTTTTGCACTCGCGTCCGGGGCCAGGGTTAGTGAGATCATACCCCTCTCGAGAGAGGAAGGTCGTGTTCAGTCCCTGGATGGGTGAACTGAACCTATTTCCGGATCCTACGTTTCTCACCAAGAACGAGTTACCCACCATCAGGTGGGGTCCCTGAAGAATCTGCCCTCTGAAAGAAGATGCATCTCTATGTCCAGTAGAATGCCTAAAGGTCTATCTTCGTAGAACTTCAGACTTCAAGGATGGCCATCTGGCCAGGGGAGAAACGTCAGGCTCAAAATTTATTACTGAAATAACTCAGGGCGAAAATCACATATCTTATTCGCAGAGTGGATCCTGACTGTTCACCCACAGGTCACGATCCGAGGAAAGTTGCTTCATCCTTAAACTTCTTTAGTTGTAGGGATTTTGGACATCTTAGTTCGTACACTGGCTGGAAGTCTTCCAGAGTGTTCTTTCGTCACTATGCGAAGCAAGTGCAGCAACTAAGAGGTTCTGTGGTGGCAGTGGGTTGCGTCGTTAACCCTGCTGTTTAACTCTGCGAGGAACAGTAACTTAATTGGGACAATTAATTCCAGGGTGAGTATGTAGTCACATGTTGTACTACATACTATGTGAGGGTACAGGGTGACCCACGTTGACTGTTCCACTTTCAAAGGTGAACCCAGCATAAGTGCAAATATGCGTGCCGAGCGTTTCTAACGCTAATGTGACTGATTAGTAAAACAGACTTTTGACTTTGATACTTTGGTATCTTAAAAGTGGCTCCAATGTTTTTCTTTCAGATAAACAAGTTGCTGTTTACTATCATACTTATGCTTAAAGTTTTAGTTATCCTCCTCTTATATATAGATATACTGTATATATATATATATATATATATATATATGAGTGTGGTTAACCTGTTTGTTTATTGTCTGTCAATAAACTGGTTCTTGAGAACCTTGCGTCTCCTTCACCTGTGAGCATTCATTCTATGTATATTTACCCGGGGATAATTCTAATAGAATGTTCCCTTATGCAAGCTAATATTGCATTGGTTTATGCTTCCCCTTAGCTGGAGGACTCCATCCCATAAAGGGATGGTGGCGGATTTACGAGTTTCCTCCTAAGCGGATATGAACCTTTGTCCAATACGTGTTTTGAGCGGAGGACTGGTCGATATTTCATATTGACACAGTGATTCTTTTCGAACTTCGCTTTACCCAGTATGGGGTGAGACCACTATACTCGCTTGCCTGGGGTTCATACTTAGATATATGTACTCTTCGAGACTTTCCCAGAGTCTAGTAAGACTCTTCCCTGTTGGGGGCAGGAAGCTCTATCAAGGTTTATGATTAGTTGAAAAGATGTATGACGGTAACATCTTAGGTCTCTAGGTCGCGTCGACTGGGGGAAATATTTCTGAGGAGTACGGCACATTTTGAGAATCCACAGATACAGTAATGCTCTGGTATACTTCCATCAGGACGACATGGCTTGAGCCCAAAAAACGGATTTTGAGCGAAGCGAAAAATCTATTTTTGGGTAAGATGGCCATGTCGTCCTGATGGACCCGCCCTTCCCTTTCAATGAAAGGGCCGTAGGATCCCTCCCTACATACAGTATCTGTAGCACCTCGTGTTTCGCTACAAGGAATGCAGATGGCGCCAGAATCGGCGCAGGGCACGCTTACGAAACGGGAGAAGAGAGGGCCTTACGAACGGCTCTCCCCTTTTTCTTTCTCGTTTTCGTTTTCTTGCCATTTGACCCCTACGAAGTGTTAACTCTATTCGGGGTATAGATTGCTATGAGGCGTGTCAAGAATACGTCCACTGATATTTACGATATCCCTAAGGTCTTTTTCAGGGATACTCGCTCCAGGAGTTAGAATTCTGGGTACCTTAAGGTAAATTCTCTGGGAATATCGCCGTAGTTGTAATATACCCTAGGAAGCTGCCTTTAAGGAACTTCCATCAGGACGACATGGCCATCTTACCCAAAAATAGATTTTTCGCTTCGCTCAAAATCCGTTATATATATATATATATATATATATATATATATATATATATATATTATATATATATATATATATATATATATATATATATATATATATATATATATATATATATATATATATATACAGTGATACCTCGGTAGTCGAACGACTCTAAATTCGAACAAATCGGAGTTCGACCAAAAAATTCGAGTAATTTTTGCTGCGGTGTTCGAACAAAAAATCGGAACTCGAACAGCCGAACGCGTGGCCGAGTGAGATGAGCGGCCATCTCGGCTACTCTCGCTTGGTCGGGTAGCATCATTTTAAGAGAGAGCGTCAGTCCGACAACACGTGTTGAGAATTTATTGTGATTCAGTGCGTTTTATTGTCTTATTTTGCCGATAATAATGGGCCCCAAGAAAGTTAGTGATTTGCCCTACCTTTTACTGCAGAGAGAAAAAACCCCTGAAGGAGAACTACCCAGCCACATCATGGAAGGGGACTCTCCTTCCAAGCAGTAACCTCCCCCTTCCATCCTCTCCACATCCACCGCTGCTCAAAGGTATGTACTGTACAGTAACTGGTTTGAAATTGTTTTATATAGTTTTCCGACCAATTTCGTACACATTTAAATAATTGTTGTTGTTTAGGTACACGTTTTATTAATATTTTGGGCATTTTGGCGTGCGTAGGAACGTATAAAAATAAATACCATTATTTCTTATGGGAAAAAAGGTTTCGGTACTCGAACAATTCGGAGGTCGAACACTGATCCCGAACGGATTATGGTCGAGTACCGAAGTATTACTTTTATATATATATATATATATATATACACAAGATAAAAACACTCACAAAAGAATAAACTAAACATGAAAATAATCAAGGCAAGTCTTTGCAGGAGAGAAAGGCAGCATTTCCGTCCTCTACCGAGCCATAAAGTAAAGTGGTTACTCAGCCGAGAGGTGTGAGTGAGTGGGGTAGCCAATCTACCCCACCCCCCACCCAAACTAGCAGATGGGGTAGTTATCCCTCACTAAAATTATCATGGCTCGTCTTTCAGCTACGCCAAAAATATACCCCCATAAATAGCGGAGGGTTTGTATTTACGCCAGAACAAATCATATGTATTGACAATATAACATATCCATAGTCTTTCTTTTTCAAACTGCGTCCTTAAAATTTTTTGGCAATTTAAAAAACAGTTTCAAAATTAATAAAACAATAAAACCATGATGCAAGTTACCATAACTCAAGAAAAAATTATAAATTTGGAATTTGTATTTTTCCAACCGATACAAACCTGAGGCTATTTATAGGGGTATTACTTTCGGCGAAGCTGAAAGAAGAGCCATTAGACTTTTAGCAGGGTTTAACCACCAACCCGCTAATTAGTGGGGGGGTGGGGGCAGTAACTACCCCTCTCACTCAAACACCTGTGACTGTAATTCATTTTGCTTGTAGGTAGGACTTCAAGGGGGACAAGGCTGCCGGGCCAGCTTATATAAATAGCTACAGGTTTGTATCGTTAGGAAAAATTCAAATTACTTCCAAATTTGTCATTTGTTCTGCAACTGGAATACAAACCAATGCTATTTATAGGGGTTGACTTGCACATTAGGAGGGTGGACGTCCCTTCTGATCTGGCTTTTTGGCTTTGACCCATGGATTCCCCTCTATGTGTGTTAGCACATAAGTGGAAACCCTACACCTAACTAAACTCTTGCTATGCATGGTCTGCGGCCTACACAAGCTGTGTGTTTGTGATACTAGTAATGTGACTGTTAAGGTAAGAGTTTTTAGAGCCACAGGAATCATCCGAGTTCACCAAGACATTCCCAATACCACCTCACAAAGGTATGGGGACGTAACAGTATTGACACAATACCAGGTTACACAAGGGAACAATGAATTACCTGCAGTTGCTTGAGGTCAGCTTTGCAGAGGACCCTGGATGCTCATTTCCCCAAGAGAGGGGAGGACGAAGAAAAGAAAGAGCCAGTCATTGTTATTCATTCGACCAGAATTCTAGCCCAAGTTGAAGGTCGACACCGGGCGTTGTACGAGAAACTAGCCAGAGCTCACACTGAGTTTCCCTCGAAGGGGGGTGGTACCTCTTTCCCGCAGGAAGGTTGCCCTCATATCTGAAAAGTTTAAGCAGCGATCCCATTTGGGCTCTGACCATAGCCAAGAGGCCGAGTGGTACAGCATGCCCCTCTTTTCTTTGATGCATCTGAAGAGAGATATCAATTTGGGGAATAACCGAGGAGATTGACTTCCTGAATGAGATTCTCATCTGGCAACCTTCTTATCATGACAGTCCCTTGCTCAGATCTCGTAGAGAACCAGAGGAAAGGAAGATACCTGATGTCGAAGAACCTGGGATCTGACTGTTCCTGAAGAGGTTGGATTCGACGGGGACTGTTGCGGTCATGTCCAACCTGCAGGAGTTTTATGTAGGCTGATGACCATTTCTATAGATATCCGTATTCAACATGACAGTCGGGTCTCTTTTGAGATTACTCTAATTCTCAGGACGTGGTAAACTCAAAGAGATGTCTCAGAGAACCTTGAGGCTGTTAGGATCAGCCAGTCGTCCTACGTCTACGGAGATGAGGCCAATCCTGAAGGGCAAGGTTGATCTTAGAGTAGAAACCCTTGTGACACCCGTCGGTCCTTGGCTAAACTCAAGCACCATTTCCCGACACGACAGGTTGAAGACGGATGGCCCAAAAAAGGGGAACTAGGAGTATTAGTCCTAGTGGTCGATCCTGTACAGGAAGCCATGGGATAACTACTTGTATGATCGCAAGCCTTCCCCTCATATGACAAGGTTTGAATATAAAACTCATTCCACAGGGAGAGGCTAAGCTGGAGACTTCAGTAAGAAGTGACCCCAGAAACTCGGTAGTATCTTTACAAACAGCCTCTTCCCATGAGACCGGAAGTTCCGATCGCGAGGATAAAGAGACACCGATCCCCTACTCTTAAAGGACGATGGAAGAGACGAGAGTATCTCTTGCACTGGAAGTGGATTCTCTGTCCTTGGTGAGAAACATGAGCTAAGTATTTCAAGCTCGAAGGAGGGATGAGAAAGAAAGCTCTTCTTTTCGAACAACTCCAGACGAAGGGAGATTTCCGGTTACAGTCTGAATCTGAGTTCACGAACAAGACTGAGTCTCATGAAGGGTTGGGCAAACATGTTACTTCGGGAAAGGATTTCACAGATGAAGGCTGAACACGAAGGTCCAAGGGAGTATAGGCCGACGGAGACTGGGAGTACACAAGATGACGACAACCTCTAGTATTGTAGTGGGTCACCCATTCCAGGGTTAACCGGAATTCTAGCAACTAACTTGCCATAGCTGTCATGTTAGATAGCAATGAATTCAATCTCTTAAGAATGAGACAATGAGGGGGTGGTAACCCCATCAGGTTGTGCATCCCGATGCAGGGGGAGGAACAAATTCAAGGGATCTGCCTCCTACTGTAGTAGAAACAAAGTGAAGGAGAAGAACGTACATTCATGAGGGATGAATGTCCGCGAACGTGCAGGATTCGATGAAGAAAGCTAGCAACATGACTGAGTTTTTGTCGAAGTTCACAGGTGATGAAAACTTCGGGATACGAAGAAACCCTATTTGTGAGAAACAAACAAAACAAAAAAGGCGAGAGGGGTATTAAGTGCCAAGGGTAACATTCCTGCATTACAAAAGTCGTCCACGGAGAGTGCTGGGTTAGGTTCCCCAAAGGAAATCTGCATTAAACACACACACACACTCTCTCTCTCTCTCTCTGTGACAATTTGAGTAAAATCAATTCTAATACTTTAACTACTACAGTATTAAGCTAAACATATAGCATACCAAATGTAACATTGGAAATAAAGGATCTCTCTCTCTTTCTCTCTCTCTCTCTTGATTTTTAATTAACCGTTAAATCTTCATATTTCTTTAGACTTTATAAGAAAGGATAAAATTAATAATATTATTAATATTACATAACCAATACTTGGTAAGATATCTGTTGCTGCAAAAGCTAACTTATTCACAGATGCATTTGTTTGTAATGATCGGTGATGAAACTTAAACTTAAAGCAGTGGTTTCGATTCTATGTTGTATGTTTAACAAAAGCATGATATAAAATTTTAAGTATACAACAAAAGCTAGCCTATGCACTGGTGGTTTTGTAATTCATTCAAATTTGACTTAATTTTCGAACTCGTCTTATATGGGTGGAAATGTAGTGTATTTCTGCTTGTGTAATGTGCAGCTAGTAAATTCTTTCATCTTTTCATTTGTTAGTTTATAACCAAATTACTGTATTTACTTTAACATTTTCATTAGAAGTTCCATGATCTTGAGGAGTTTGTTCAATGCTTATTTTAGCTCGGACAAAACAATAATTTGATCACTGGTTCGAGTCTAATGCTAATAGGGAATTATTTATTAATAGCCCCATGGCTATAATTACCTAAATCCTAACGCTGGACTGTTTTCAACAATGCACTAAAAACTGTTTTCCTGCTGAAATGAGTATGCGTCTTATATTTGTTTATGTTGGAAACAGCTCTGCCAACCGACCAGTAGCAAAAAGAATTGAGAAACAGTACCGCCAGCCAAGCGGCAATTAGCGAAAATAATGCCGGTTAACTGATGTTTGCGGATTATAGATTGCTGGATTAGTGATGGTCAACCTGTATATGCTTCTTGTTCTTTGCACCAGTAGAGATTTCATTAATAATTCTATGACCAATTCTTACACCATAGAGACTCCTTGAATTCATAGCTATGTCAGCCTTCTTTGCTTTCCTGTTTAAATATTCTCTCCAGTCATTCCTGGCTTTTCTTTTGACCTCACTATCAATACTGGAATTTAACATGCTCTACCTTGTAATTTTCATTACTTCCTCAAAAGTTTTCAACACTCAATTTCTGTCTTTGTCTCCTTTTATACAGAACCCCAAGTATCATTTGATATCCGTGGTTTTCTACTTGTAACTGCATATCCCAAAACTTCACTACCAACTGAATGATATATGTTGTTAATATCATCATTATTCATTAATTGTCTGTTCTTGGTCTCCTAAAGTCTCTAAGACTGCAAATTGTTCCTACATTCAATTGTAAAGGTTTCTGTGTTCATCATCTAGAAACTTAGGTATTCTATATACATTTCTGTTGGGTGCTTTCAGTTTTAATTTCAGTGTGGCTATGAGGAGCTGGTGATCATTACCAATATCTGCACCTCCATAGCTTCCCACATTTCTTACGAGTCCTCCTTCTTTCTTTATTAATGACTATGTGATCTACTTGATTTTTGTAATTGCCACATGGTGAAGTCCATGTACATTCATGAATGTCCTTGGGGTGGAAAAGAGTACCTCCAATGACAAGATTGTTTGTTGAGCAGAAACTTATGAAATATGCTCCATTTTCATTTGCAAGTTCACCAAGTCTCTCAACACCCATCACATTCTCTATATTACTTGATTATTACTTTCAACTTTAGCATTGAAGTCACCAATCAATATTTTCATATGCTCTCTCTGGTCTCTGGGGTCTCATCTATTACACTCAGCAATTGTTCATAGTTGTGATCCTTCTTTTCTTCAGGGGAATCATTTGTTGATGCACAGCAGGCTCTAATACTTATATTGCACTGTTTTGATTTAAACTTTGCAAGTAGCAATCTATTATTTACAGCTCTCCCTTCTGTTAATGCCTATTCTGCTCTTGGTGGCATCATCATTCCTACCCCTTCTCTTTAAACTCCATCTGTTCTTCCTGAGGAGATACATGTATTACCTTGGTCTAAGATTTCTTTACCATTCATATACCTGCCACGTCCAGTAAAAAGCAAATTGATAGCCCATGGAGTTGCAACAAAGCAAACAACATAAACTCTCTGCGAAAAAAAAAAAGTCAGCCAAAACAAGGACACAAAAAAGTACATCAGTACAGCACTGCAGCTGAAGTTGAAATTCAGGGTTGCTCCACCCGTAGAGTGGAGGGTAGGGCAACTATGTTTATTTTGTTACAAGTCTAAATGGCCGTTCCAGTGTCACTGAAGTCATACTCCTATTAAGAGACGATAGTTCGTATTTGTGAAGGAACAAATGGAAGCAAGACATAACTAGATTAGATTTCTTCTAAATCCCCATATAGTTACTGATTTACTGTACGGTACTTAATTTCACCTCTCTCATAACTTAACTAAATTTCATAAGTTTCTTATACAAATTACTTTCATAACAAAAAAATGAAAGTATCAGTACAATACATTTTACTAAATTAAATAAATTCATGTGCTTACATGAACAAAAAACAAAACAACAAACCTGTTGGCAATGAGACAAGAGTATTCTTGTACAAAGCTTGTTCGACGATTGCATACTGATACTGACGTAATGGATAATTCATGGGATAAATCCAAGTCTTCCCGGCCTCATAATCAAACCCCGAGGTAGATTCAATTGACTGATTTTTAAATGGCTGGGGATCCTTTGGCTTCAGAAAAGAAGGGCCAGGATTCACGCCATTGTTATCTAACCTGTGGATCAAAAAGAGAAAAAAAACATCTGAAATGTTTGAAATTTCTAAAACCTGTATGTTAGTCTAATAGTCATTACAAGCAGCATCAGTGTTTATACAAAACTGTACTTCAATATAAATAATGAAATAAAAGTTTAAATTTCCAACTGAAAAGGATAAACATTAAAATACAGTATACTGTACAGCATTGCCCTGCACTCCATTTAATGATAACTGATGTAAAGTACAATATGCCATACAAAATATGACAAATTCAGAGGTCATTTGTATTATTCCTAACGATACAAACCTTAGCCATCCATAGGCTATTACTTTCAGCAAAGCTGAAAGAACGAGCCATTAAAATTTAGCGAGGGTTAACTACCCATCCGGCTAGTTAGCAAGGGTAGGGGGTTAGCTTGCTACCCTTCCCACTCACAAACCTATGATTGAGCTCACTTTGCTTGGAGGTAGGACTTCAAGGGGGGACAGGGTTGGCGGGCAAGTATGTGAAAATGACAAATTCGTAGATAATATGACAAATTCGAAGATAATTTGCATTTTTCCTAACCATACAAACCTTAGCTATTTACATTGGGTTTACCTTTTAGCGCAGCTGAAATGACGAGCCAATAGTTTTAACGAGGGTTAATTACCCCCGCGCTAGTTAGCGGGGGGTAGGACTTGACTTGGGGATCAGGGATGGTGGGCACATATGTGTAAATAGCTAAGGTTTGTATGGTTAAGAAAAATACAAATTATCTTCGAATTTGTCATTTGTTCCGTAACCGAAATACAAACCACGTTATTTACATTGGGTGACTTACCCCTTAGGAAGGGTGGAAAGTCCCCAGCCTTACTGACTTCGGCTTGCCCGGGGGCTCGATCCCTTAGTGAGCAGCACTAGAGAAAGGGAGCCCCTGTACCTCACAAGTTCCTAGCATCGCTAGGAACGAGTGGCCTACATCAGCAGTGTGTGGAGGAGAGTGTGACTCGTCCTATGAAGTTGACCTTGAGATCTTCAGATAGGAATTCTAGGATAGGACGTTCCCAATACCACCTCGTCAGGGTATGGGAGACGCAACAGTATTAAGCTTAATACTAGGAGCACAAAGAAGCATGGGTTACCTGCAGAGGTCGAGGTCAGCTATGCGAGGACCAGGATGCTGCTTCCCCAAGAGAGGGGAGAATGAAGAAAGAAGTAAGGGTCAGACATACTCTTTCATTCACGCAGACTAAGACCGGGTAACAACGCCCTCAACCTACTGCTACTTGTTCAAAAAGGAGCCTGAGGTTAGACCAGCTGTTGTGCAGCCACCACAGGGCCGATAGAAAACGTATCGAGGCTCCTGTGGGTCTCGTCTTGCAGGTAGTGGGCTGTGAAGGTCGTCTGACGCTTCCAGACCCCAGCTTGAAGTACCTGTGTCACAGAGAAGTTTCTCTTGAAGGCCAGGGATGTAGCAATGCCCCTGACATCGTGGGCCCGAGGGCGACGTGACGGAGGAGTGTCAGGATTCAAGGCATGGTGGATAACCCTTCGAATCCAAGCCGAGATGGTGTTCCTGGTGACCCTCCTCTTAGTCCTGCCTGTGCTCACAAACAAAGCTCGCACTTGAGGACGGACTGCAGCCGTTCTCTTCAAGTAGTGCCTCAGACACCTCACTGGACATAGTAGCAGCTGGTCTGGGTTGCTTGTTACAGAAAGGAGACTCGCGATCCTGACTCGCGATCCTGAAAGAGTCGAAGCGAGGATCCGGCACTCCAGGATTCTGAGTCTTGGCAACAAACTCAGGGACGAACCTGAACGTTACCTCCCCCCATCCCCTTGAATGGGCGATGTCGTACAAGAGACCATGAAGTTCACTAACCCGCTTGGCCGAAGCCAAAGCGAGTAGGAAAGCCGTCTTCCAAGACAGGTGGCGATCGGAGGCCTGGCGTAATGGTTCGAAGGGAGGTCTCTTGAGAGACCTGAGGACTCGAACCACGTTCCAAGGAGGAGGTCTCACTTCCGACTGGGGGCAGGTAAGCTCATAGCTACGTATGAATAAAGAGAGTTCTAGCGATGAAGAAATATCCACTCCCTTCAGTCTGAAGGCCAAGCTTAAGGCTGAGCGATAGCCTTTCACTGCCGAGACAGAAAGGCGCATTTCTTCCCGCATATAAACGAGGAAGTCCGCTATTGCTGGAATAGTGGCATCGAGTGGAGAGATACCCCTTCCACGACACCAGCCACAAAAGACTCTCCACTTTGCTTGGTAGACTCCCTCAGAGGACCTACGCAGGTGCCGAGACATTCTCTCCGCAACCTGTTGCGAAAAGCCTCTCTCCGCGAGGAGACGCTGGATAGTCTCCAGGCATGAAGCCGAAGCGAGGCTACAGCCCTGTGAGGGACGCCGGAGTGGGGTTGTCTGAGAAGCTCGTGTCGTGGAGGAAGCTCCCTCGGGAGCTCCGTCAGGAGCTGCAGAAGGTCCGGAAACCATTCCGCGTGATGCCATAGCGGAGCTACCAGAGTCATCGAACAGTTGACCGATAGTCTGGTCCTGTTGAGCACCCTTCTCATCAGACAGAACGGTGGGAAGGCGTACACGTATATGTTGTCCCACCGTTGCTGGAAAGCATCTTGCCAGAGTGCCTTGGGGTCCGGGACTGGGGAGCAGTACCGGGGCAGCTTGAAGTTCAAAGGTGTCGCGAACAAGTCCACAGTCGGGGAACCCCACAAAGTCAGGACTTTGTTGGCTATCTGAGGATCCAAAGACCACTCGGTACTCACTATCTGCGAGGCCCTGCTCGGACTGTCGGCGAGCACATTCCTCTTGCCAGGAATGAAGCGAGCTGATAGTGTTATCGAGTGGATTTCGGTCCACCTCAGAGTCTCTACTGCAAGATGGGATAGCTGCTGTGAAAAAGTGCCTCCCTGCTTGTTGATATAAGCCACTACCGTGGTGTTGTCGCTCATCACCACCACGGAGTGACCTGCCAGGGACCATTGGAACTGCTGAAGAGCCAGAAAGACGGCCTTCAATTCTAGCAGGTTGATGTGTAGGCACTTTTCTGATTCTGACCAAAGGCCTGAGGCCCTCTGGTTCAGAACGTGCGCCCCCACCCTTCTTTTGACACGTCCGAAAACAGAGTCAATTCCGGGGGGAAGACGAGAAGACTCACTCCCTTTCGTAGGTTCTCGTCGACCAGCCACCATCGCAAGTCCGTCTGTTCCAGAGACCCCATTGGGATCAGAATGTCCGGGGAATCGGATCTTGATTCCACCGGGACTTGAGCCGCCATTGAAGAGATCTCATCCTGAGGCGGCTGTTTGGAACCAGACGAGCCAAGGAGGATAGGTGACCTAAGAGACGTAACCACGATTGGGCGGGGAGTTCTTCTCGCCTGAGAAAGGGTTCCGCCACCCTCCTCAGCCTTGCTATCCGGTCGTCTGATGGAAAGGCTGTGGAGATTGGTGTCTATTAGCATGCCTAGATAAACCAGTCGTTGGGACGGCTGCAGAGAGGACTTCTCGAGGTTTACCACGATCCCCAGATCCTGGCAAAGATCCAGAAGCCTGTCTCGGTGCCGAAGAAGGGTCGACTCCGAGTCTGCTAGGATCAGCCAATCGTCCAGATAACGAAGGAGACGAATGCCGTTCCTGTGCGCCCAAGATGGAATCAGGGTGAACACTCTGGTGAACACCTGAGGAGCTGTGGAGAGACCGAAACACAGCACCTTGAACTGGTAGATCTTGTCGTCTAGGCAAAATCTCAGGTACTTCCTGGAAGATGGATGGATTGGGATCTGGAAGTACGCGTCCTTTAGATCCAGTGTGCACATGAAGTCTTCTGGTCTCACCGCAAGTCTGACCGTGTCTGCTGTCTCCATGCTGAACCGGGTTTGCTTGACAAACCCATTCAGAGCTGAGAGGTCGATGACAGGTCTCCAGTCTCCAGTAGCCTTCTTTACAAGAAAGAGTCGACTGAAGAAGCCTGGGGAGCCGTCGACGACCTCCTGGAGAGCACCCTTCTCGAGCATGGTTTCGACTTCGGCCTGAAGGGCCAGCCCCTTTGCCGATCCCGTGGCATAGGAGCTCAACGACACTGGATTCGCTGTCAGGGGAGGTTGAGATGTTATGAACGGGACGCGATAGCCTTGGCCGATCACTGAGACCGTCCAAGCATCGGCCCCGTGTTGCTGCCACCTGCGGACGCAACGCTGAAGGCATCCCCCCACATGTGGACACGCAGGGGGACTGCCACCCCTAGGAGTCTTGCCTCCCCTGGAGGACTTACGCCTCTCTTGACCTTGGCTGGAAAGGGCTGGGGCTTAGACACCACCTTCTTAACTGCCGGTGCCTGCTTTGGAGCCTTACGAGGCTGCTGCTGCTGTTGCGGCGGAGCTGGAGGCTTATAGGGCCGAGTTGTAAGGGCCCTCTGGAGGAGGGAGTCCGTGCTGGATTTCCTCCACCTCTCAGCCGTTCGCTCCATGTCTTGAGGCTCAAACAGGTTCTCCCCCAGAAGGGAAGCATGTCGGAGCCTACACACATCCACGGTGGGGACCTTAGGATGGAATCTCTCAGACACAGCATCGCGACGCTTCAACACCGAGTTGGCCCACAGGGTGGTAACCTGGTGCGCCAAAAACTCGATGGAGCGGGTGCCCGAGAGCAAGAAGGTCTTCAGGGCCTTCCTATTGGTCTCCTTGGACAAGTCCTCCGAGCGCAATAGGATGCCCAGAGATCCTAGCCATAAGTCTAGCCATGAAGTGGCCTGCATGGCACACTTAGCGACCTTCTCGTGGCTAAGGATCTCTGCCGCCGAGAACGAAACCTGCCGGGCAGAGAGCTTCTCAAAGGGAACTACCTTCGCCAGCTCCTTCACAGAGTGATGGAGAGGAAGAGCGAGGCTGGACTCACCCAGAATCTCGAAATACTTCCTCTGCTGAAGACGAGGAGGAGGGATGAGCTGGTTCCCGGCAGAGGAACGACTGGAGGAGGCAAGAATCGCGAGCTGAGCGTTGGCCCTAGCTCTGGCACTCTTCAGACCCCGAGACCAGGGCAGAGCCGCACTGGACTTAGGGCCTTCCAAACGTCAAACACTTCATCTAAGATAGTGTCTTTGCCTTCACGGGGGGCGATGAATGGATCCATCAGCCCGTTAAGTTGCCTTATCAGGCTTAGGACCTGCCAGAAGGCATGTTCTGATTCATGCTGATCTCCTCCTTGCGGGCTGGCAGCTAAGTCTCCTGTCCCTGGGATCTCTTCCTGGGGTGAAGCGTGGACGTTCCCCCGGGGAGCCGTGGGTTCCTGGCGAATCCTCGAAGATGACTTCGGGACGGTCTTGGAGTCCTTGGATTCCCTCCTGGGAGGGATACAGGATCCCAAGAAAGAGGTTCAAGGAGCCCCTTCCTCACGAGACGATTCTCCTCCATGAAGCGAAGTCTCCCCCCTTGGTGCCGAGGGGAAGACTACCACTCAACTGGACTCACCCGAGGACGGAAAGGCCTCGTCCACGGGAGAAGGAGAAAGCACTCAAGCAGGAGAAGGGGGCTTCGCGACAGACCTCTTGGGAACCAACTTTGCCCTGGGGGAAGTCACCACGAAGTCCACTCCTCTCTTTCTCTTCAGCGTAGGAGAGACAGCCGTTGGTTTGTTACCCTGGTCGGCGAGTGCTGGCTTCATAACCCTCACTAACGCTCGCGCCAGGGGACCAAACCAAGTCTGTTGCTCCAAGGACACAGAGTCTGAAATCGTCGCTAAAGGGAAAGGGATCGGGCGATCCTTTGGAGTGTACACCACAGTACCTGCCTGAAAAGAAGGTGGGGAAGAATGATGTACTAACCTCTCCTCAGTATTATCCTTGTCCTGCACTACAATCCTGTGTTTGGGTGGAGGCGATCCCGAGCGTTGTCTAGGAACACGCGTTCCTGCTGCTACCACCAGCTGCGAAATTCGCCGCGAACGATGGTCGCGCGGGCGAGCGATCGCGCGGGTGCCCAGGTGGATGATCACGCGTGTCCGAGTCGGCGAACGAAAGCGTTGGCACGATGGCGAGGAAACACGCTGCCGCGTGGGTGAGGAAGATCGCTGGCGATGTAGATCAACAGGCGATCGGTGGCGAGCTGGCGAGCGCTGACGCGCAGGTGGGCGATGGCGCGTTGTCGCATGGTGACGCGTTGGCGAGCTGATAGATGGCGAACCATGTCCCTTCAGAACCTCTGGTCGACGAAGCGTTGGAGAACGCGGGCGCGCAAGTTGTAAATCGCGTGGGCGATCCGGAGATCGCCGATAAACAGGTGATCGCTGACGCGTAGGAGAACGCTGATGAATAGGCGATACTAAAATCGCCTGTGCGCGCTGGCGAGCAGGTGATCGGCGGCGCGTAGGTGATCGTTGACAGGTTGGAGAACGCTGATGAATAGGCGATACTAAAATTGCCTGTGCACCCTGGCGAGCAGGTGAACGCTGGCGAGCAGGTGATCGCTGGCGCGTAGGTGATCGCTGGCGAGCAGGAGGGCGACGCGTGAGATCCTGTGAAGGAACAGGTGGCGCGGCGCGTTCACGAACAGGAACAGGAAGATCGCAGGCGCGTGGGCGAACATGTGCTTTAGACACACGCGCTGGAGAACGCGAACGTTGTTGCGTAGACACAGGATGAGAGAGCTCAGGAGACTGATGGCGCGCAGGGAGTTCAACAGGAACTGCAGGATGGTCAGAGACCACAGGGCGATGATCCTCAAAAGAGCGCTGACGAGCAGAAGAGCGCTGACGAGGAGGGCGAACATCAGGAGAGTGCCGACGAACAGGTGAGCGCCGACGAGCAGGAGAGCATTGACGAGCAGGAGAGCACTGACGAGCAGGAGAGCGCCTGTGCGCTAGCACTGCACGTGGAAGGGAAGAATCCCTTTGCCCCGAAGGGACCGTTGCCCGTCGGGTGACGAGTTCCACAGAAGGTGAAGATCTAGCAGGAGTTGGAGAACGGTCTGCAGAGAGGTCCAAAGGAGTAGGAGCTGTAGGCTGAGTACGACGAGGAGAGTCCCCTTCGGAGGAAGAAGATCCAAAAAGGCGCCTCTTAACCCCCTTATAAGGGGAAGGGAGGCCCTTGCGACGCAGCGGACGGTGAGCCTTACGGCGGAGGCGGCCACGGGGAAGATCATCAGGACCATCAGTCCTCTGAAGGGGAGTCTCAGTCAAAGCACTTCCCTTAGAAGGAAGCTGAACAGCAGAAGAGCCCGTAGGACTCACTTCCCCCTTCGAAGGATGTACGGAAGGGGGAGGAGAGCCATCAGCCCCATCATCCTCAACTGCACCTGCAGAGGATTGCCCAGCCACGTCAGAGGCCTCTGCCACCACGACGTCGACGATAGACAGAGGGTCTACCTCTGCTACCGTCGGCGACTGCTTAACGGCAGCTCCCAACGAGACAAGGTCAATCAAGGCGACCCTGGAGGGCAAGCCCTTAAGCCCCAGGGAAGCCCAAATCTGTAAGAGATCATCATTAGACAAGGAGTTATCAATGGCCTCCCCTGGAGGAGGAGGGGGAACCGCCCCGCTATGGGAGGCGACCCCCCCCCGGTCGGGAAACAGAACTAGGGCCTGCGCTACCACTCGAACGACTCTCCTTAGGAGCCGGTCGAGGGGGAGCTTCGGAGGAGGTTTGGGCGGCGAAAGAAGAATCCCGAGAACCTTCCTCCTTCAAGGCAACCCCCGAAGGAAAACGGTCTCTCTTGGACTTCTTCTTACGCCGGCGGCCAAACCTCTCCCACTGGGAGGCAGACCACTCCCTACACTCACAACACATGTTTTCCTGGTCACACCATCGGCCCCGACACTGAGGGCAAAGGGTGTGAGGGTCCGTATCTAAGGCCGACATAAAGGTTCCACAAGGGCGGCCGGCAACACCAGGGCACGTACGCATTGTAATATAATAATATAATAATGAAAGTCAACTTCAAACCAACACACAAGCTGTAGAAAAGAAAAAGCAGAAGTGACCTGCCAGGGTTTGTTGGAACTGTTGAAGTGCCCGATATACGGCCTTCATCTCTAGCAGATTTATGTGGAGGCAATTTTCTGATTCTGACCATAGGCCTGAGATCCTGTGGTTCAGAACGTGGGCCCCCCCACCCTTCTTTTGAAGCGTCCGAGAACAGCATCAAATCCGGGGAGAGGACGAGAAGATCCACTCCCTTTCGGAGGTTTTCGTCTGTCACCCACCACTGAAGGTCCGTCTGTTCCGCAGGACCCATAGGGACCAGAATGTCCGGGGAATCGTGGCCTTGATTCCACCGGGACTTGAGCCGCCATTGCAGGGATCTCATCCTAAGGCGGCCGTTTGGAACTAGACGGGCCAAGGAGGAAAGGTGACCTAGGAGACGTAACCACGATTGGGCTGGAAGCTCTTCTCGTCGGAGGAAAGGATCTGCGATCCTCCTCAGCCTTGCTATCCTGTTGTCTGATGAAAAGGCTTTGTGGAGATTGGTGTCCAATATCATGCCTAGATATACCAGTCGTTGAGATGGAAGCAGAAAAGACTTCTCGAGAATTACCATGATCCCTAGATCTTGGCAAATTCCCAGAAGCTTGTCTCGGTGTCGAAGAAGGGTCGATTCCGAGTCTGCCAGGATCAGCCAGTCGTCCAGATAACGGAGGAGACAGATGCCGATCCTGTGTGCCCACGAAGAGATCAGGGTGAACACTCTGGTGAATACCTGGGGTGCTGTGGAGAGACCGAAACACAGCACCTTGAACTGGTAGATCTTGTTGTCTAGGCTGAATCTTAAGTACTTCCTGGAAGACGGATGGATTGGAATCTGGAAGTACGCGTCCTTCAGATCCAGTGTACACATGAAGTCTTGCGGTCTCACTCCAGGTCTGACCGTGTCTGCTGTCTCCATGCTGAACGGAGTTTGTTTGACAAACTTGTTCAGAGCTGAGAGGTCGATAACTGGTCTCCAGCCTCCAGACGCCTTCTTTACAAGAAAGAGTCGACTGAAGAAGCCTGGGGAGCCGTCGACGACCTCCTGAAGAGCATCCTTCTTCAGCATGGTCTCGACTTCTGCCCGTAGGGCTAGCCCTTTTGCCGATCCCATGGCATAGGAGCTCAACGACACTGGATTCGCTGTCAGGGGAGGAAGAGATGTTATGAACGGGACGCGATATCCCTGACTGATCACGGAGATCGTCCAGGAATTGGCCCTGAGTTCCTGCCACCTGAATGCGCAACTTTTCAGGCATCCCCCCACTGGTGGACATGCAGGGGAATTGCCAATACTAGCGTTTGCGGCCTCAGCCACTACCTCTAGGATTCTTGCCTCCCCTGGAGGACTTTTTGTCCTTCTTGTCTCTGACAGGAAAGGGCTGCTGCTTGGACATCGTCGTCTTTGCTGCCGCTGCCGGTTTCGTCGTCTTGGACTGGCGAGGTTGTTGAGGTGCTGGAGGTTTGTAGGGCTTTGTTGTACGAGCCCTTTGGAGAAGAGAATTCTGGTTCGATTTTCTCCACCTCTCAGCTGCCTGTTCCACATCCTTGGGCTCAAACATGATAAATTCGAAGATAATTTGTATTTTTCCTAACCATACAAACCTTAGCTATTTACATTGGGTTTACCTTTTAGCGTAGCTGAAATGGCGAGCCATTAGAATTTAACGAGGGTGTAATACCCCCGCGCTAGTTAGCGGGGGGGGGGGGGGGGGGGGGGTAGGGGGGGGTAGGGGAGTGATAGCTAGCTACCCCTCCCACCCCTCACACACAGGTGAATGCTCCACTTTCACTTAGAGGTAGGACTTGTCTTGGGGGACAGGGCTGGCGGGCAAATATATGTACCAATAGCTAAGGTTTGTATGGTTAGGAAAAATACAAATTATCTTTGAATTTGTCATTTGTTCCGTAACCGAAATACAAACCACGCTATTTACTTTGGGTGACTTACCCCTTAGGAAGGGTGGAAAGTCCCTAGCCATACTGGCTTTGGCTTTACCCGGGGACTCAGAATCCGAGTGAGTCGCACTCGAGAAAAGGAGTCCCTGCACCTCACAAGTTCCTTGCTCCGCAAGGAACCGTGTGGCCTACATAAGCTTGTGTGTGAAGGAAGAAGTGTGACCCGTCCTAGGCAGTTGACCTGGAGTTCCAGAAGGAACTCTGGGTTAGGACGTTCCCAATACCACCTCGTCAGGGTATGGGGGACGCGACAGTATTGACTCAATACTCGGAACACAAGGAAGCATGGTTTACCTGCAGAGGTTCGAGGTCAGCTATGCAGAGACCAGGATGCTGCTTCCCAGTAGAGGGGAAAATGAAGAAAGATGTAAGGGCCAGACATACTTCTTTCGTTCATGCAGACTAAAACCTGATAACAATGCCCTCAACCTTCTACTACCTGTCCAAAAAGGAGCCTGAGGTTAGACCAGCTGTTGTGTAGCCACCACAGAGCGATAAAAACGTATCGAAACTCCTGTGGGTCACGCCCTGCAGGAAGCGGGCTGCGAAGGTCATTAGACGCTTCCAGACTCCAGCTTGTAGCACCTGCGTCACAGAGTAGTATTACTCGAAGGCGAGGGACGTTGCGATGTATCCGACATCGTGTTGTAGGGCGACGTGACGGGAGAGGGTCTGGATTCAGGTCGAGATGAATGTACTTGAGTCCGAGCTGAAGAGGTATACTGTACTGGTGACTCTTCCCCTTGTCCTTCTTGTGCTCCCAACCCGGCTGCACATGAGGACAAACTGCGACTCTCCTCAGCCTTGCCACAGTCAACTGAAGGGAAGGCTCGGAGGAGGTGGCAACAGAATCTGGCGTCCCCAGGCGGTCACCCATCCAAGTACCGACCAGACCCAACGTTGCTTAACCTCGCTGGACGGACGAGAAGCGGGGTTTCCAACGTGGCAAGGCCGTTGACTCAATATCATGGCTAGATACTCCAGATGTTGAGGCAGAAGAAGAGAAGGCTCCTAGCAAAATACCATGAACCCCCACTCATGGTAAGCATCCGGAAGCTTGTCCCGGCGCTGAAGAAGGTCGAACCCGAGCCTACCGGAGTTGACCAGACCTCCAAAAGGCGAAGGAGGCGGAAGCCTGCACCTGAGCGGCCATGAGGAAAGCAGGGAGAGTTCTCTGGGGAAAAACCTGCGATGCCACGGTGGGATCGCCACACTGCATCTTAAGCAGGAATACCTGTAGTCTAGGCTGAATTCCACGAGCTTCCTGGAAGATGGATGCAATGGAAACTGAAAGTACCCGTCCTTCCGATCCAGGGCCTAAGGAGTCCTGTCGCCTCGTTACCAGTTTGATCGATTCTGCTGTTCCACGCTGGACGAAGTTTGTTCGACAAACTTGATCAGAGCTGAGAGGTCGACTACGGAACTCCCGTCTCAGATACTTCCTTACAAGAAAGGATCGACTGAAGAAGCCGGGGGGTGAAGCCATCGACGATCCTATGGAGGACCTTCTCCTAAGGCATGGATCATTCTGCTCAAACGGGCAAACTCTTGCCGACCCTATGGCATAGAGGTTCAGAGACACTGAATTCGCTGACAGAGACGGCAGGCGCAATATCCTTGGCTGATCACAGAGATCGTGCAGGAATGGGCATCGGGAAGCTGTCATCCGGATGAGTAACCTTAGGCATCCTCCCAGCGTGAAACCTGCAAGGGGGAGGGTGCCAATCCTAGAGTTCGTGAACTCTGCCGCTCCCTCTAGGACTATGCCCTCCCTGGAGAGCCTCCCGTGCCACCTGTTCCTGATAGGAGGGAACTGCTATTGGACACCTTGTCTCAGTTGTCGTAGCCGGTCCGATAACTTAGGCCGACATGGCTGAAAGAAAGAGGCGCTGCAGCCCTGCAGGGTCTGG
Organism: Palaemon carinicauda; assembly: GCF_036898095.1. Classification (NCBI taxonomy): domain Eukaryota; kingdom Metazoa; phylum Arthropoda; class Malacostraca; order Decapoda; family Palaemonidae; genus Palaemon; species Palaemon carinicauda. Next base: position 6,099,204 of record NC_090725.1, on the reverse strand, counting down.
AAGAAAGCGCCTTGGAGGAGTGAAAACGGAAGTCGACTTCCTCCGCACAACCGCTGTCTATGTCTCTGTCCTTGGGCACAAACAAATTCTTCTCAAGGATTTACCATCGCGCGAGCGCCAGGGGGATTGCAACCACGATTCCCGTTGGGGTTTCGCAGCATGGCCAGCCGGGCGAGTCTTCTGGAGCTTATTTCCAGAACACAGCCTCACCCCGTAAACGCAGAGCATGGCACATGCAAGAGCAGGAAGAATCTTCAGGGAGGTCTGAGCAACATTCTTCTTTCCAGAACCTGGGTTAGCCCTTTCCCGTCATTTCCTGGAAGGGTTTTGCCAGGGGGCTTTCCGTTCGAGATTTCTCCATCAGCCAAGGGGTGACTGGTTTACACCTTCCTCTTCTCCATCTCGTGAAAGGGGCTTACCAGGTACTTTCCCTCCTCGGTTGCGACCCAAGGTTTTGTTCAAGGAAGCTATAGGAAGGTCATGGGTACTTTCCTCCTCTCGGGCTCAAGCACTGTGGAAAAAATTAATAATAGTTGGGAAAAATACAAACCATTTCCACATGTAACAAGCTTGGGTTATATATGTTTTAAAGTAACTCTCATTATCAATTCCCTTTTGTCATAATGTCTGATATTCTACCCCAGAACTGTACTATAACATTTTATTCACTGTAAAGATTTCAATTTTTCTTAAATAGGTTTAAATGTTTTGCAAGCATAAAGTATATGTTTAAGGGGTATGTATATATTTTTGTTTGGTCCTACCAACTGTCTTAACAACATTTGTTTTTGCAGCACGCCCTACTCTCTGTAGGGTTTGAATGTGTAACCAGAGTTTGAGTAAATAGAAGTACTGTACTTTACAAGAATAGGTTCCTTCATACAAGAAAAGAAAAAAGAACAGATACGGCAGACATTTATGTTGACAGAAGTTCCCAATTGGAAGCGCCCATGCGAGGGCACGCAGGAACGCAAACGAAGGTGAGCGAAGGAGCGCAGGAGGAGGGCGAGCGTGGTAGGAAGGGCAAGAGCTGGTGGTCGGCGAGCGATAACCCATACGCGAGCAATGGATACTGCAAGAATTAAGCCGACGTTCGCGCAGGAGGAGGGCGAGCGTGGTAGGAAGGGCAAGAGCTGGTGGTCGGCGAGCGATAACCCATACGCGAGCAATGGATACTGCAAGAATTAAGCCGACGTTCGCGCGACGGAACACCGTCCGTCCGTCCGCGCGACGGAACACCGTCCGTCCCTCCGCGCGACGGAACACCGTCCGTCCGTCCGTCCGCGCGACGGAACTCCGTCCGTCCGTCCGTTCGTCCGTCCGTCCGCGCGACGGAACACCGTCCGTCCGTCCGTCCGTCTGCGCGCCGGAACACCGTCCATCCGTCCGCGCGACGGACCACCATCCGTTCGTCCATCCGTCCGCGCGACGGAACACCGTCCGTCCGCGCGATGGAACACCGTTGGTTCGCGCATGGGCGAACATCGGAGAGCATGTGCGCGGTCGCACATGAGCGTAGGCGTTCGGTCGCGCGGGCACGTGGGCGTATGGACGCGCAGGCACATGGGCGCGCGGGTGAGCGCGCAGGCGGTCGGGAGACCGATGACGCGTAGGCGGGCGATGGCACGTTGACGAGCGATTGCGCGTTCTGGCGAGCGATAGCCCGTAGGAGAGTGAAGGCGCGTTGGCAAGCGATGGGGCGTCGGCAAGGGATGGCGCGTCGACAAGCGACGGCGCGTTGGCGAGCGGTGGTGCGTTAACAAAACGCTAGCTCGCAGGTGAAGAATCGAGCGGGCGTGTAGGCGAATGCCGTCCGCCCGACGGAACACCGTCCGTCCGTCCGTCCGCGCGACGGAACACCGTCCGTCCGTCCGCGCGACGGAACACCGTCCGTCCGTCCGCGCGACGGAATACCGTCCGTTCGTCCGCGCGACGGAACACCGTCCGTCCGTCCGCGCGACAGAACACCGTCCGTCCGTCCGCGCGACGGAACACCGTCCGTCCGTCCGTCCGCGCGACGGAACACTGTCCGTCCGCGCGACGGAACACCGTCCGTCTGTCCGCGCGACGGAACACCGTCCGTCTGTCCGCGCGACGGAACACCGTCCGTCCGTGCGACGGAACACCGTCCGTCCGTCCGCGCGACGGAACACCGTCCGTCCGTCCGCGCGACGGAACACCGTCCATCCGTCCGCGCGACGGAACACCGTCCGTCCGTCCGCCCGTCCGCGCGACGGAACACCGTCCGTGCGATGGAATACCGTTGGTTTGCTCGTGGGCGAACATTGAAGAGCATGTGCGCGGTCGCGCATGAGCGTAGGCGTGCGGTCGCGCGGGCACGTGGGCGTATGGACGCGCAGGCACATGGGCGCGTGGGTGAGCGCAGGCGGCCGGGAGACCGATGACGCGTAGGCGGGCGATGGCATGTTGACGAGCGATTGCGCGTTCTGGCAAGCGATAGCCCGTAGGAGAGTGAAGGCGCCTTGGCAAGCGATGGAGCGTCGGCAAGGGATGGCGCGTCAGCAAGCGATGGCGTGTTGGCGAGCGGTGGTGCGTTAACAAAACGCTAGCGCGCAGGTGAAGAATCGCGCGGGCGTGTAGGCGATTGCCAACGCAAGAGAGACTAGTGATGGTTAGCGCGCATCGCGCTAACAGAAGGCGCGCAGGTGTATCAGGAAGGTGAGCGCTGAAGCAAGTGGTTAATCAGGCAATCCTAGACGGTCAGAAAACCGTTGGCGCCCATTGGTGCGAGGCAAAAAAGGGCGCGCAGATGTGCGCTGGCGATTGAAGAAAGCTGGCGCACAGAAGGACAAAAGTAAAGGTGAGCGCTGGCGAGCAGGAGGAAGATCTAGGGCAAGACTCAGCTACCGGAGATCGTGGTCCACAGCAGGCGAGCGCTAGATCGCTACTGATGGTGTCCAGGGGAACTGACACGCGTGGCAGATCGATGGCGATCGTTGACGCGTAGGAGATCACTGACGAGCAGGTGAACGTTGACGCGTCTATGGTCGCTGGCGAGCAGAAGGCAACGCGTGGAAGTTCTAGATCGCGAGGGCGAACGTGGGCGCACAGGGCGCATAACAGGAACCAACAGGAACAGCAGAGATGATCATCATGAGAGCGCTGACGAACAGGAGAGCGCTGACGAACAGGAGCGCGCTAGCGATCAGGAAAGCGCTGATGAGCAGTAGAGCGCCTGTGCGCTAACACTGAGCAGGAGCAGGAGAGCGCCTGTGAGCTAACACTGAGCAGGAGCAGGAGAGCGCCTGTGTGCTAACACTGAGCAGGAGCAGGAGAGCGCCTGTGCGCTAACACTGAACAGGAGAGAACACAGCAGAAGGGCGCGCAGGGGAACCCTGACACGCAAGGGAAGAACCCCTGTGGGAGGCAACCCTTTGCCCCGAAGGGATCGTTGTCCGTCGGGAGACTGATGTCCGTCGGAAGACCGTTGTCTGTCCGCCGGGAGGCTGATGCCCGAAAGGAGGAAGGTCTCCAGGGCCTTCCTGGTGCTCTCCTTGGACAGATCCTCGGATCGCAGCAGGATGCCCAGAGACCCCAGCCAGACATCCAGCCACGAAGGGGCCTGTACGGCACACTTTGCGACCTTCTCCTGACTCAAGATCTCTGTTGCCGAAAATGTCACTTGCCGGCTGGAGAGTCTCTCAAGAGAGACTCCCCTGGTAAGCTCTTCCACAGAGTGGTGGAGTGGAAGAGCTAAAGAAGACTCCTCCATGATCTCAAAATACATCCTCTGTTGGACACGAGGAGGTGGGAGGAGCTTGTTGCCAGCAGTGGAGCGGCTGGAGAGCTGGCCCTCAACCTTATCCCTGGCACTCTTCACCCCTTGGGACCAAGGCTAAGCCGCACTGGCCTTAGTGGGTTTCTGAGTGCCAAAGACTCGGTCCAGGACCGTGTCCTTGCCCTCACGAGGGGCGATCTCAGGGTCCTTGAACCCGTTGAGATGCCTCATCAGAGTCAAGACTTGCCAGAAGGCATGTTCTGACTCTTGCTGCTCTCCTCCTGGTGAACTGGCAGCAGTCTCCTGTTCCCAGATGCTCTACTTGGGGGGACACGTGGACATTCTCCTGGGGTCTCACTGGCTCTGGTCGAATCCTGGAAGAAGACTTCGGGATAGTCTTTGAGTCCCAGTTTGACTCTGGGAGAAGTCACCACAATCTCTACTCCTCTCTTCCTTTTCAGTGGGGTCAGAGCTGCCGTTGGTTTGAGACCCAAATCAGCGAAGGCAGGCTTAACAGCCCGGACGACAGCTCTGGTAAGGGACCCAAATCATGGCTGCTTACTGACAGACGCAGTGTTAGAGACTCCCGCTAGAGGGAAGGGGATCGGACGATCCTTCGGAGTAGATACCACAGGGCCTACCCGAAAAGAAAGGGAAGAAGATTGGTGCCTAGACCTCTCTGAAGACCTCCCCTCCTCCTGCGAGCGTGCTGTTCTGAGCTTGCGAGTGGGGGACCGTGAAGAAGATGACCTGACTGCTCTCGCTCCTGAAGACTCGCTAGGAAGTTCGCGTTACGAAACCCGGAGGGAATCGCGCCTGGCCTCACACTGGCGTTCGCGCGATGGAACAATCCCAGGTTCGCGCGCGGGCGAACGTTCACGCACGTGTGCGGGCGCGTGGGCGAGGGTGCGCGGGCGAGTGTTGGCGATCACGAGAATGACGGCGCGTAGGTGAACAACGGAGCGCAGGCGAGCGATGGCGCACAGGAGAGCGATGGCGCGCAGGGCGAGCAGGTGAGCGACTGCACACAGGTGAAGTTGCGCGTGGGCGCACAGGTAATCTTCTGCGAGCAGGCTCGTGGGCACGTGGGCATGCTGGAGAGTGAAGGCGCGCGGATGCGCTGGAGATCGCTGGCGTGCAGCAACGCGATCTGGAGAAGACAGATGAGGCACAGGATCAGCAGGCTTAGAAGCGCATGAAGGAGACTGCTCGTGGGCGCGTCGTGACCCGTCCACCTCTGGAAGTGCGCACGGTAGGACCTGGAACCTGTGGGCACGAAGGTGACTGCGCGCGATGGCGCGTAGGCGAGGGTTGACGAGAGGGCGAGTTCCGATGGCGCGCAGGTGAACGCTGGCAAGAAGGCGAAGGATGAGGCTTCCTTCCTACGCCCAGATCCGAAGATCGTGGGCACGCGGGCGAGCGATGGCACGTAGTTACGCGCTGGCACGCAGGGGAAGTTCGCTGGCGAGCTGGAGATCGTGGGCGTGCGTGGCGCGTATCAGGATCAGGGCGCACAGATGTGCGCTGGCGAGGAGGAGATCCCTGGCGAGGAGGAGATCGCTGACGCGCAGGAGAGCGCCTGCGAGCAGGAGAGCGCCGGCGAACAGGAGATCGATGGCGAGCAGGAGAGCGCTGACATGTCGACTCTGCCATAGGAGATCGCTGGCACGTTGTTTCTGGCACAGGATGACTCTCAGCAACAGCAGGAACAGGAGAAGGCTTGCACGCAACTGCGCGCAGGAGATCGTGGGCGCACAGGTAAAACATGGCACTTAAGGGACTTGCTCACATTGTGAGACAAGCCCTTTTGCCCTAGAGGGACTGGTGCCCGTTGGATAACGGGGTGCGAGGGCGCCCACTGCGCATCAGCTGCCGCGAACGGTGAAGGAGGATCAGCAGGTCTGGCAGGCGTAGGAGATCGCGAACGATCTGCAAAGAGGTCCAGAGATGCGGCTGCAACGGTCAACTAACGACGAGGAGGATCCTCTGCGGGGGACGGCGAGGGCGAGGAGCCGAAGAGGCGCCTCCTAACTCCCTTGTGGGGAGAAAGAAGACCTCTACGACGAAAAGGAGGGCGAGCCTTGCGACAGATACGTCCTCTGGGAGCAGGAACACCATCGTCGGTCCTCAGAAGAGGAGACTGTCAGTGAACTCCCCCGAGGGGGAGAATCACCTGCAGGAGAGACCGTTGAACTCAGCTCCTCCCTCGAAGGATGTTCGGAGGGGGGAACTGAGCCTTCAGCAACATCAGCACCCAAGGCAGGGGTTTGACCCGACCCGTCGCAAGCCTCTGCCACAACAACGTCGACGATAGACAGAGGGTCAACCTCCGCTACCACTGGCGACTGTTTGACAGCTGCGCCCAACTGGATCAAGTCAAGCAGGGCTTCCCTGGAGGGTGAACCCTTAAGCCCCAAGGAAGCCCAAAGCTGCAATAAATCATCATTATAAACAGAAACAGATAAATCCTCCCCCGGAGGAGGAGGAGGAGCTGCCACTCAGAAGGGAGTGTTGGAGAAGATCTTTCCTCTCGCAAGAGAGAATTGATCACCTCCTTCGAACGGCGCATCGCCTCGCGTACGAGGGAGCTGCCAATCAGAAGGGAGTGTTGGAGAAGATCTCTCCTCACGCAAGAGAGGATTGATCAATTCCTCCTTCCTACGGCGCATCGCCTCGTGGACAAGGAAGCTGCCATTCAGAAGGGAGTGTTGGCGATGATCTACCCTCAGGCAAAAGAGGATGATCAACGCCTCCTTCCTATGGCATATCCCCTCGCAGACGAGGGAGCTGCTGTTCAGAAGGCCGTTGGAGAAAATCTCTCCTCTCACAAAAGAGAGGATCAACCAACTCCTCCCTCCTATGGCGCATCGACTCATGCCGCTCGGAAGGGTGTTGCATCGTCCTTCCTCAGAGGTCAGACTGCGCAACACTTGAAGGCGAACTTTCTGGTCGTACAGATTGCACCACCTCCCTTCGGGCGAACCCGGCTAAAGAAACAGCAACCCACACAACCTCGGAACGAAGCCAAAACTCGTTCCCGAGACCTACGGTCCCGTGACAAGTCACTCCGAGGAGTTCCTGTCACCCACTGGTCATGGCCACCCGCCGAAGCAGAGCAAACTGGGTAAGCAGCAGAGGTAGAGGCCATGGCCTCTTGCTACCTCCCTTGTCCAGGGAACCCGTGAAAGGAAGGCAGCTCAAAAGGAAATTAGGCCAGTTGCTTTTAGCCGTAACCGGTTAAAAGGCTGTTGTCGGGAGAGAGAGACTACGTCTTTACTCTACCGAGCCGACATAAAAAAGTGACGGTTAGTCGCTAGTGCTGGTGTGAGCGAGAGGGTTAACCTACCCCGCTCGCCCCCTCCGCTAACTAGCGGTGGGTAGTTACACCCTGACAAAAAGTTTATCGGCTTATTGGTTAGTTTCAGCTTTCGCCGAAATAATACTCCTATGTAAAGAGCAGAAGGTTTGTACTTTGCACCGGAACAAATGTGATATGTACTGTACATTACTCTACACAATGCGCCAAATAGTCAATGGCTCAAAGAGTTCCATCAAGCTTCAAACTTACTGTGTAAAACTTTGTACGTAAATGGTTAGTGGTGCTGTATTGATAATTTTTATTCTAATTTCTATTGTATAAGTATATTCATTGTGTAATAGTGCAATGTTATTGATATATTAGTACATTACTGTATACAAAATAACATACTTTACAATAGTGATGTAGACATAGAATATGAGTACTGTGAGTTTCAATGGCGCAAGTCGAGAAGTGTGGCAATGACTCACGTTATATGTACCTTAGTGTTACTGTGTACATAGTACACGTTTACATGTACTGTACATTCACTGAATGCGTTCATTCATTAATATAAAACTTATATTGAGACAGAAACCAAGGAAAAACTTCCACCTGGCTGTTCAGAAAAAAAAACACTTATAGGAGGTGCTACTGTCTTGAGTTGCTTGTTCGAACAGAATGAAGGGCCCAACGTTTCATATTTTAAACCTCCTTGTTATTTATGTTCAATATTGGACTATGAAATATAATCATAGCTCATACTGTACTTTATGATCATGTTAAAAATAAAAGGTTCGGGTAGAAATTTGGGTTTGATATATTTAGTCTGGGAGCCTTTGTATATTAGCGGCCAGTTCCTTCCATGTGCATAAAAATTGGACACCAACTAACCTAAACTTCCCAAACCCCCCCCCCCACCTAACCTAAGCTACAAGCCATGTCCTTACCTACTTAACTAATAGGGGAGCTAACGCCACCTTGCAAACCCCCTAACACTTCCGTAAGGGGCGGAATTCAATAAAGGGGTATTTGTACCACCATGCAATAAACACTGAAAACGTTATAAATCCTGATTTCTAAACACATGGAATTCTGGCAAACAAATGCTCGTGTTTTGACAGTGTTTCATTACTTGGAGCCTTTGTATATCAGCGGCTAGTTCCTCTCATGAGGATTAAAAATGGACATTAACTAAACTAAACTTTCTCCCCTACCCTAACCGACCAGTATTATTTTCTATAAACCGTTTATTGCACCATTCTGTAATTTTACCAAATCATGTACAGAAATGAAGGTATTTTACGGTCTCGAATTCGATCTTTGTCCAATTCATAATTTTACCATAAACTTACCCTATACTTTCATCGTAGGCTTGTGCTAAGATATCATCGTCCTCGTCTAATTCATCATCAAAAAGGTCAATGGTAAAGTTAACAGATGTACTTTCACTGTTAGCATCCATTTTTTCATTCTTGAAACTATTTTCCTTATTTAACCAACATTTTTAGTAATACGAGTTTCACGATACGCAAGCTAATCATGTCGGGACTATGTGTATCCGCGAAACTTGTTTATTTACATTCATCTATACACTTTATATAGGAACATGGGGCAACGGAACCATATAATGAAAATGAACGTGAAATAATAGCGGACATTCTTTGTTTCAAGAATTGTGATAAAAAAGAAATAGAAAGCAGAAAAAATCTTATCCAAGAACTGTGGAAAATAAGAAAAAATAATAAAATAAGACATCAAGTGACAAACGACAATACCATATAAAGAAAAGAATAGAGGAGCCGTTACAAAGGCTTATCCTCAAAGTACAAGTACAAGTACAAGAAATTCAGTTACCGTTACAAAGGCTACGACCGAAACTACTAATAGACTCGGCGACGGCTGACTCCTTGATAATTGAAAAAATTAAAGTGGAATGTGAAATAGAAATATATGAAATAAGAATTTGAGAGGAAAGGAATCGGAAAAACAAAGAAATCAAGAAAAGCAGAGGTATGAAAAATGAGATTTAGAGAAGGATATGGTCACAGCCTTATATCAGAGAAATTGATATGGATAAGGCATTTCTTGTAATGAAGGTAAGGTTGTATATGCTCAAGTTAAAAACAAATTTTCAGGAGAAGATAATACCTAATATTTATTTCCATGCCCATAACTGGGACAGTTAGTGGAACAAGAGATAAGCGTGGGTATGTTTGCAAAATCCTAGCAGTGATCAAGTAGTAGGCCTATACATACGAAGGGCAATCCATATGAAGGAAGAATTTTAAAATAGCAAATTTACCATAAAAGTTTGTCAATAGTGATGATAGCAAGGTATTATTCCAACTGTCTCAAGGTAGAATGAGATAAGATTAAAGATTGAGATTTTCATTAATAATGTTTACGGTACAAATGGAAAGGCTTAATTACAGTAATAAGTATAATGAAATCTTTGCACATATCTATTGTGTGATAGAGTGCCCGCGGGGTTGGCAGTTAAGATGTAGAGTACCTTGTTTAAATAGATACTCTATTGGGGATCAGGAACAAGAGTAAGCTTCGGGGTACACAAGACGCACTATTCTCTACGTTTCCCTTTTCCTTTCCTTAATGGGCTATTTTCCTTGTTGGGGCCCTTGAGCTTGTAGAATTCTGCTTTTCCCACTAGCTGATAATAATAATAATAATAATAATAATAATAATAATAATAATAATAATAATAATAATAATAATAATAATAATAATCTGAAGAAGTTTAGAGATACGAAATTTACCACATTAGTTGCCAAAACTGATAAAGTATTATTATTCCACTTGATTTCAAAAAAATAATATTTAAGATTTTCATTAAAACTTGTTTATGGTTACAGGAATACGCGTAGAAGCTCTGCACTTACATATTAATTGACAGAGTGCTCGCAAACTTATTTTGTGGAGTGCCTAGTTAGTAACCAAGAAATCAGGGTGCCCATAAACTTATTTTGCAGTAAGCGGCTACGAACCAGACACTAACTGCTCAATCCACAAAATAATACGTTTTCGGACACTACCAATTATTGCATAAGTGCAAAGTGTCTAAGCTCATAGCCACTATAGCGACTGGATTACCACAATAGGTTGCCAAAACTGATGATAGCAAGGTGTTATCCTATCTAATTTCAAGGTAGAAGGGAATAAAAGGGTTGAGAACCTCATTATGATATCAATTTATTTACGGCACAGGTGATATAAACTTAATAACAATAATAAGAATAAGCTTAGAAGCTATGCACATATCTATAAAGAGATAGAGTGCCCGCAAATTTATTTTGCGGAGTGAGCAATAAGGAACCAGGAACCAGGGTTTTTTTTTACTTGTTCTTTTTTTGTGACCATAAACAAGTCTTGCTGAAAAAGTTTTAATCTTATCCTATTCTGCCTAAAATAGTTTGGATAATATAGAGCACGTTGGGGCAATCTATTGTCGTATTTTTAAATTCCTTTCAGATTTATGGCCCAATTTATGTATTTCGCTCAAGCTCTGATAGCTTCTTGCAACATATCCACTCATATCTGTTCTCTTAATATCTTCCCTAACTTTGGACTTGGAAATAAATGTTCTGCAATATCTTCTTTGCACAAGTCACAAACATATTCTATGTATTTTCCCCTGGATATTGCTTTTACGTTGAGCATCTTTAACCTTGCTTTCATTATTAAGATTGCCCTAATTATATCCATATCTCTGATATACGACTATTGGCCATTCTCTTTCAAGTATCTTCATTTCAATACTTTCTTCTTTTCTTCAATTGCTTCTTCCCTCTTTTCTATTTTTTTAATTCCTCTTTTTTGCCTTTTTCCCAAAATTCTAACTTCTCCTATTTTTCATTGTATATTATCTTCAACGCTGTTTCTCCAACATCTTCCATACGGGTTCTGCAATTTATTTTCAACTACAGTATCTCTGATTAACATGTCAGAGGTTATGATGATATAGAACAGCATTGTTATTTCTAGTCTATTCTGCAAGACACTGTTTCTAATATAATGCCCCCGTATAGAGTACTTGATGGTTGTTCATACTTCCTTCTTATAAGCCTGTATTGAAGGCTGTCCAAACCTTTCCTACGTTCATCTTCTATTTCACTCCAGGTCTACATTAGAAAATATTGTTGAAACAACCAGTTTCATAAATTTTTCTTTCTCACTTCCAATGCAATTTTCTTATTTTTCACACGTCTTCATACTTACGTATTTTATTAGGTCATGTGTGCAACCATTTGGCTTTTCCTATTGATACTCGCTTCCTTATTTTCTTTCCCTGTGTGCCTTTTACGCAGATACTTATAGTTCTTAACCATACTTCCTGACTAGTTCTTCATCTTTGTTTGAATATCATCTTCCTTCTATTCAACTTTGTGAATACACCAAATTTTGGAAGATTGGTAATAATTGTGAACTTTTTCAGGATCTCCAATCTCCAAGAGTTACTTAAATGCTAATTTTACACATTCTTTCCTGCCTCTGGGAAACATTACTGTCTACAACAGTGGTTCCCAACCTGGGGGAAATTTGAAGCTACCAGGGGGGAAATAACTACACTACCTACTAACTAAAAAAAAAATATCAGGTGACAAAGCTAGCCCTGATATTGATACACTGGTGCACAAGAAGCAGCCTCAACCTTCCCACTAATTCAATTTTGAAGTAGAAGAATAAACCAAATTCCTTTTATTTGGCTACTAGCCGCTCTCAATATACTGATAAACAAATAGTTACAGAGTAAAATGGATAGAGAGCGGTTCTGCTCTCTATCCATTTTACTCTGTAACTATTTATTTATCAGTATATTTGTATAATGCAAAAATAAATTAGTAAGTCGTCACCGTGTGTTTCAACTACTCTTTCCCTCATACACATGAAGGGGGAAATCTGGAGGGTTGCACTGTGTGCAGGGGGGAAACGACAGGGAAAAGGTTGGGAACCACTGGTCTACAAGGTCTACTCTACTCCATAGACATTGACCGTCTGCAAATAGAGATTCAATTTCATCATTCCTTATTGATGTTATATTTTTTCTATTGCTGCTGTTCACTTTGTCAGTCACCATACTTAATAGCTTAGGTCTAAAGATAGTTCCTTGTTTTACTTTTCCTTCAATCTCAACGGTATTTGTTGTTCCTGCGGGACAGTTACCGACTGCTGAGCCTGTGCAGAATTATCTTCACGCTTTATCTTCATTTGTCTTTTCTATTATTATTCATCTTTACATGAATTAATCTAGCTAAACTCTCTTTCGTTTTCTAATTCTTGTTTATCCTTTCCATGGTTTTTGACCTATCCTTCTCCTCTGGTCTCCTGTACTCTAAACCTATCGAATATAATGCGTACCCAAACCATCTCCATCTACCCCTCATGATCCCGTCCACATATGGCATTCGAGTAATCTCTCTTATAGTTTAATTTCTAATCATGTCCTGCCATTTAACTCCCAATATTCTTCTGAGGGTTTTGTTATCAAATCTACTAAATCTATTGGAGATTGTTTCATTGTCATACCATGACCTACGTCCATACAGTAACACCGATCTCACTAAACTGATATATAGTCTGCTTTTTATATGTAATTTCAAGCAATTTGATTTCCAAATTTTACTTGACCAAGCCATTGTCTGGTTTGCTTTTTTCAATCTTTCACTAAACTCAAATTCTAAAGACCCTGAATTGGAGATAATAGTTCCTGAATACTTAAATGATTCAACCTCATTAATCCTTTCTCCTTCCAATGATATTTCATCTTCCATTGCATACTCCGTTCTCATCATCTCTTTCTTTTTTTCTAGTTATCTTCAGCCCACCTCGTGTGATATTTCATGCATTCTGGTAAGCAAGCATTGTAAATCTTGTGGTGCTCTACTAACAAAGACACCATTATCAGAATACTCTAGGTCTGTTAAATTCCTATTACAAATCCAGTCCAATCCTTCTCCACCATCTCTAACTGTTCGATGCATTACAAAATCCACGAGGAGGATAAACAACATCGGACAACACATTCCCTTTGAGTACTCCGCTGTTCACTGGAAATTCATTTGATAAGACTCCAATAACATCAACTTTCTCACAATACCATTTTCATTCATTTTATTCATTGGCAGCGCTTCATTCCTCCTGTCATTTTTCCAATACCTTCTTTCAAATTTAATCTATCGAAGCATTTATAAGCATCACAAAACCATAAGTATGTTGGCCTCCCATGTAAGCATTAGCCCATAACCAGATCTAAACTGGAGACTGAAGTGATACTGTATTGGATTAGATATAACTTTAAAATAAAAATAAATCAATTAAATCAAACTATAATTCAACTATTATACACAATTACTGCAAAATATGTTTCGAAGTTATAAAAGCAGGTCAAAATTTCAGAGGAATAGTAATTTATTCACCGACACAATTAGACATCACTTTCTATTTTAGTGGCAGGTCGTCCTCTGATATTATTTTATGACCAGTGTCAGTCTACAGGTGTTAAAAATAAAAATAAAATCATATTGCCGTTGTAGAAATCCTTAAAAAAATGAAGAAAAATGAGGATTTTTTCTGTGGTATGAACCAAGGGACATTACCTGTAGGCTATAGAGTGAATAAAGTGGAGCGTTGTATATGGCAGAGGGACGAGGAGTGGGAAATTAGGGTCTTGTTGGCTTGACCTAGGAGGACATGCACAGATTTGAGTGTAGAAGAAAAAGTCTTGGGGAGTAGGGATTACATTTGAGTAGTAAAGCTGTAGCTGAATGTTGCTTTAGCTATTGTCAAACAACGTTGGTATTCGAGCTGAACTCAGCAATGTGTATAATGGCGATTGTCCTCAAGACAGTCCTGGCAAAGAGTGGGAAGGGGAAGTCTGGTACCAAATCGTACATAGAGGAATTAGATAATACTCTATAGTCCATTTCTTTTAGCGAGTCATATTTGCACCGACTCGCAGCGGTGCCCTTTTAGCTCGGGAAAAGTTTCCTGATCACTGATTGGTTGGACAAGATAATTCTAACCAATCAGCGACCAGGAAACTTTTCCGAGCTAAAAGGGCACCGTTGCGAGTCGGTGCAAATATGACTCGCTAAAAGAAATGTATTATAGTTGGTGAAATGACGATGACAGCCAAGAGGTCGTGGAATATCTGTGAAGTTTTGGGCTAAACGCAAAACCACTAGAGGCCTTGGAAGGTGGAGCAGCTCTGGGTCTGATGTTGAATATGTACAATGTGGAGAGACTCTTGATTGAGATCAGGAATGAAGTTGCAGGAGTTCATGACAAGTAAAGCAGGAGGGAATCGTTCTCGACATATCGCTACGTAGCAGGTTGGAGGGCCACTAACCCTGTTTCTATAGGTGGCTTAGAGCAGTATGTATTATTATTATTATTATTACTATCCAAGCTACAACCATAATTGGAAAAGCAAGATGCTATAAGCCCTGGGGCTCCAATAGGGAAAAATAGCCCAGTGAGGAAAGGAAATAAGGAAATAAATAAATGAAGAGAACAAATTAACAATAAATTATTCTAAAAAAAGTAATGTCAAAAGAGATATGTCATATATAAACTATTAACAACGTCAAAAACAAATATGTCATATATAAACTATAAAAAGACTCATGTCCGCCTGGTCAACAAAAAAGCATTTGCTCCATCTTTGAACTTTTGAAGTTCTACTGATTCAACAACCCGATTAGGAAGATCATTCCACAACTTGGTAACAGCTGGAATAAAACTTCTAGAAGAATGCGGAGGGAGCGAAGGGCACCAGCCTATCATTGAAATGCTTTTGATTCGGGTCCATAGTCCCTCCAAAAACTCCTGCATTATTCTTGTTTTCTTCGTTGCTAGTACATAAAATCGCTTACTTGTTACTACAACCGTCTTTGGAAATACATATTCAAGGTCCACCAAATAAGCAGAAACCTGTGTCATCTAAAGTAGATGCTGTAATGCCATGTAACTCAGTCACTGA
Organism: Palaemon carinicauda; assembly: GCF_036898095.1. Classification (NCBI taxonomy): domain Eukaryota; kingdom Metazoa; phylum Arthropoda; class Malacostraca; order Decapoda; family Palaemonidae; genus Palaemon; species Palaemon carinicauda. The sequence goes on along the minus strand of NC_090725.1, from coordinate 6,084,168 downwards.
ATAAATACAAAATATCTATTGTTTCTTGTAGACTGACCGAAAGGGCGTGTGCCATGAAGTTCTGAACCAATTGTAGGAACACTGACGACACCAGCAATAATCTAAATTAAGTAAATAGTACCCTTTTGCGCAAATATGCTGGTATGCGCAGCTATTACACAATCTATATTAAGTAAATAGTACCCTTTTGCGCAAATATGCTGGTATGCGCAGCTATTACACAATCTATATTAAGTAAATAGTACCCTTTTGCGCGAATATGCTGGTATGCGCAGCTATTACACAATCTAAATTAAGTAAATAGTACCCTTTTGCGCAAATATGCTGGTATGCGCAGCTATTACACAATCTAAATTAAATAAATAGTACCCTTTTTGCGCAAATATAATGGTATGCGCAGCTATTAAACAATCTAAATTAAGAAAATAGTACCCTTTTGCGCAAATATGCTGGTATGCGCAGCTATTAAACAATCTAAATTAAGAAAATAGTACCCTTTTGCGCAAATATGCTGGTATGCGCAGCTATTACACAATCTATATTAAGTAAATAGTACCCTTTTGCGCGAATATGCTGGTATGCGCAGCTATTACACAATCTAAATTAAGTAAATAGTACCCTTTTGCGCAAATATGCTGGTATGCGCAGCTATTACACAATCTAAATTAAATAAATAGTACCCTTTTTGCGCAAATATAATGGTATGCGCAGCTATTAAACAATCTAAATTAAGAAAATAGTACCCTTTTGCGCAAATATACTGGTATGCGCAGCTATTACACTTACCAGTATCCTTACTTTTCAACGAAAACGTAAGGAACCTTCACCTTTGGAAAAAAATGGCCTTAGCGAAATAATTCCCAATTTTTTTTCTTATAATTAGTTATGATTTATTTGTATTTTGAAAAAAAAAAAGTGTAGTTCATGATACTGAATTATCTTGAATATTGTGATCTTGCTTACCTACATTGTAAATTCTAAAATAGATTAAATTAATTAATAAAAGCTATAACATACGTTTTCATTTAATACTTAACTCCATTATGTCACTATAACCAGCTGATTGTTTTTCGATGTTAAGAGGTTCGTCTGTGATAAGATAAACTTGGTTATGATTCATTATAAGTTACTCATAATATTATGATAAAAGAAAAAACACACAATGTACACAGAGAGAATTCCACGAAATTCTTCCGATGACAATAACAACTACTCGTGAATTTGAAAAAAAAAAAATATTTATCTAATCAGTAATAATCATCACTAACGACTGAAACAGTAGCTACTTTGTTTTACATACAATAACCTTATTCATGGTTAAAAAAAAAGTGCTTCATTATTATTATTATCATTATTATTACTATCCAAGCTACAACCCTAATTGGAAAAGCAAGATGCTATAAGCCCAGGGGCTCCAATAGGGAAAAATAGCCCAGTGAGGAAAGGAAATAAGGAAATAAATAACTGAAGAGAACAAATTAACAATAAATCATTCTAAAAAAAGTAATGTCAAAAGAGATATGTCATATATAAACTATAAAAAGACTCATGTCCGCCTGGTCAACAAAAAAGCATTTGCTCCAACTTTGAAATTTTGAAGTTCTACTGATTCAACAACCCGATTAGGAAGATCATTCCACAACTTGGTAACAGCTGGAATAAAACTTCTAGAGTACTGCGTAGTATTGAGTCTTATGATGGAGAAGGCCTGGCTATTAGAATTAACTGCCTGCCTAGTATTACGAACAGGATAGAATTGTCCTGGGAGATCTAAAGAACGAATACTAAACGAACAAACACCAGTATAGAAAAATTCATTTACACGATTAAAACCTGTGAATTATTAAGCGAATCTGACCAGCAAGTCATTCCAATAATTAGGAATCATGCCAATAACAAAACGAGAGATCTTTAAAACTTTTAATATTAACCCTTTTAGCCCCAATGGACGTACTGGTACGTTTCACAAAACTCATCCCTTTAACCCCATGGATGTACCGGAACATCCTTGCAAAAAACTGCTATTTACATTTTTTTTTTTTGCATATTTTTGATAACTTTATAAGAAATTTCAGGCATTTTCCAAAAGAATGAGACCAACCTGACCTCTCTTTGACGACAACTAAGGCTGTTAGAGCAATATATTGCAAAATGTGCTTGAAAAAAAACGCCTGTGGGTTAAGGGTTGGAAAGTTCCAAATAGCTTGGGGGTAAAAGGGTTAAAGGAATTTTGGACACCGTCATATCTAATACAAACGGTGAGGTCATTTTGATTAGAATGCCATTTCTATATAAGGAAACTTTGAAAACTACAAATTTTACATTTCCATGCAGTTATATGGAATCCATAAGGCGACGAAATTCTCTATATAAAAGGGAAGATAAGAAGTTATGACATTCCAAACGTTTTGAAACCGTTTGAGCTATGACATCCTATCGTTAAGGCACCTCGGTATTATTATTATTATTATTATTATTATTATTATTATTATTATTATTATCCAAGCTACAACCCTAGTTGGAAAAGCAAGATGCTATAATCCCAAGGGCTCCAACAGGGAAAAATAGCCCAGTGAGGAAAGGAAATAAGGAAATAAATAAATGAAGAGAACAAATTAACAATAAATCATTCTAAAAAAAAGTAACAACGTCAAAACAGACATGTCATATATAAACTATTAACAACATCAAAAACAAATATGTCATAAATAAACTATGATATTCCCAGTTACTAGACCACTATTGAACTAAGAACGATATCAAGCCGAAATATAAACTGCAATTCATGCCGACACACGGTAACACGCTATTCAAATTTTTATGACACCAGTTATTCAAGAGCTGACAGTCCATGACATGAAGTTACTTCATGGGACATGATTCGACTAAAGAGAAACTAAGAAAACTAATAGTTCGAAGTTTGTTGCCGACTGGAAGAAAAGAAAGATGCAGTTAATGCCCGATATCTGGGGATACGAATACGGATAAGGAAGTGGGGAATATGGGGAAAGGATAAGTACCCCTGGATACAATCCAGTTTATAGCCCGAAGGCAGGTACTCGGGATGGGAAAGAATAAGGAAAAAGGGAGAAAGAGAAGTACAGGAGAAGAATAAAAGAGAGGGGCAGACCCTCGTGCGATATTAGATAGTATTAGAATCAGTTTGAGAAAGGAAAAGACAGGTAGGGAAAGGAAAGGTTTTTTGGTTCTATGTCTAGCCCTTGCTACAGGAGCCCGTTCATCTGACACCTATTTTGATGGTTGAAAAAGGTACGATTGTTGAAAAATTATGATGATTGATATCTGGGGAGTGATTAGTTATTTACTGTAGGAGTATCATAAGTATTTCCTTTCAGGTTTTAATTAATACAATTGAACGAGGAGTGACAACATGGATTCTTGAACAGGTTTTTGCACTTTTTGAACATTTTGATTGTGTGAAATCACTTCAGCTTTATCGACGTGATACAATAATCCTATCTTTGGTTCGGCATGGGAAGCCTATACGGATTACTAAACAAGGATATATATATATTTTTTTTAACATGAAACAACCTATCAAACACACTACAAATTACATTATACACACACACACACACACACACACACACACATATATATATATATATATATATATATATATATATATATATATATATATATATATATACAGTATATATACATACATATATACATATATATATATATATATATATATATATATATATATATATATATGTATATATATATATATATATATATATATATACATATATATATACATATATATATATATATATATATATTTATATATATATATATATATATATATATATATATATATATATATATATATATATATATGTATATATATATATATACACCAAAACAATAACTGCTAAATTCATTTTCTGAAATGTTGATTAGTGATCAAACCCACTTGGAGTAAATCTGGCATCACACTAATCCCTTTGAAGTCCTGGGCTACACAGAGGACTCACTGGAAACACTTCAAGATTCCTTCACACAAATTGCCATTCCTTCCTATCTCACAGTCCCTCCTGCGTTTCCTGGATATTAAGAAGCTTTCTTCTCATTCAAATCTTTCCTCCCCTTTACCTTCTCCTACCTCATAACACTTCTGAATTATACCAAGCCATCTCAAAAGATTATTTTACCTGCAATAACCTTTTCACCATATTTACATATCTTCGCATTTCTCACCCTATTATACAAACAGTTCATTTCAACATTTTCGATTTTTCTACCCATCCACATTAAACATTCATAATGGAGAATTAGCTAAAGCATTCCTTCATGTACTACTACCTCGGCTTCCAAATACAAGTCAAGTCTCCCCCTAATCATTCACACTACACCACGGTATCTCTATTGCTTCACCTGTCATTTGACTCGCTTCTCTCATCTTACCTTTATCCATAATATCAACTCACACTCTAATCTAATTGCAACGCATCGTAGTTGATGATGAAATTCCACATTCTCCAGAAAATTAGAAAAAAGGCAAAGACTCATAAACTTGCCCAAGTCACCCAATATCAGATAGTAAAGAACAACATTAATGCCCTAACAAGTTCCCCTCTGCAGGAGACTGCTTTAGAGGCGTGGAGGTGAGTGCCCTGAATCTCGCCTCGATGCAAGACCTAAATTTATGCTTTACCCTCAAGGATGCATTTTAAGTTTTTGACTCAAGACAAAGAACAATGAAACCTATTCTAATGACCAATTTCTTTTTTCTGCAGCATCAGAGGTTGCCACTTTTTATGATCAAACATATTCCTTCTAGCTTCCCTTACTCCAACCTTCAAGAGACATCATACACCAAACCTTCTAGCAGCAGTTGATGGCTGAACTCACCTTGAGGTATCCCTACAGCGCTCCATAAACAAATGCACATCTTTTCCACACTCTCTGCTTCACCAGAGAGGACGTAAGACTGAACCCTTAAAGGTAGTTTCAGAAAAGCAAAATGAAGTCTATTCTAAAGATTCATTCTTTAATCTTTTACATTTGTCTATCCCAATATAGGTTGCCAGTGCGTTTCTATAAAATATATTTCTTCGTACTTTCCCCACTCCCACCTCCAGGCGAGGAACATAGCATACTATAAAAACTAAGCTTTCTTTCTTTCTACGGCCAGTTTTCTAGACTATTTCCCCAGAATAATTATAATAGATCTTTTTCCCCATGGATTTTGCACAAAAAATAATAAATACAAAATATATACACCAGATATAAAGGAGTAAACAATATGACAAATGTTAAATTATCCTTTCTTGACCTAACCTAACCTTTTATGATGTATCATAGATTTACTAGTGAAGTATTCACAAAAATTTGCATATTTATGGAATCTTTATCATGGGACATAAGCATACTATAAAAACCCCAAGCTTATTCCTTCTGAAAACCCAGTCTTCTAGAATATTAGAACAAATACTAAAAGCCTTGCTCCTGCGAAAATTAAAAGCAAAGTGTAACCTATTTGAAGCAAATCTAGGCATTTTCATCTTATATCTTTTCATGCAAATGAAAATCGAATTCCCCTTTTAAACAACAAACCCCTTTGTCCTTCTCTTCCAACTTTCTATCTTTTCTTTCGCTCTGATTTATTTCAAACTTAACTGGATATCTTTTTGTTTATCAAATGAGTGCCAAATGACTTAATGACCCACTCGCAGTTTTGCCTTACAGTGGCCTGTATTAACACAAGCATGGCTTTAGCTTTGAGACAAGCAAATGACTACTGGTTAGTCTTCTTGATGTTTTCTCCTCTTTTGATGACCATAGCTCGGTCCTTCCTGTCTCAGATTGTTCTGTAGATGTGATCTCCAATCTTAGTTCATGGAGGGATATTTCTTCTAGGAAATTCTTTCCCTTTCATTCTCCTGTTTTGCCATTGCCTCTGTGGTAAATCAAAAACACATATGATTCATCCATTTTTACTGTTCCACCATGTGTGAATATAATAACATTTACCGATCCATCTTACTACTTTTCATGTATCCTCATAACCTTAATCTTGTTTACATTATCTTCTACTTTTCTGCTCCTGAAAACTTTCAATCTTTTACCAGTTTCTGTAGTTTCTCTTCACTATCCATATCTGGCACGGTATCATTGGCAAACGCCAGCCCTTCAAAACTCCATTCAGAATTAATGATCTTATCACATAACTTGTTGAACTACTGGCTCTCTATGAGAATGGAGTGTGGATGCTGTATGTAAAGGAAAGACGTGGAAGTTATATAGAAGAGTTGTTTAAGGCCCTGTCCACACTACCGGGCAGTCCCCGACGGGCAAACAGTGATACCAGACCACAATAGTTAGTAAGATTGAAGGTTAATGACGTCAGAATCGGGAAAACCACAGACAGGGATCTGGCATCATAAAGTGTTGCCAGATCCCTGCCTTTAGTTTTGCCGCTTCTGACGTCATCAACCCTCATTTTCACTAACTATTGTGGCCTGGTATCACTGTTTGCCCGTCGGGGACTGCCCGGTAGTGTGGACAGAGCCTAAAATGAATTGATAGGGTAAGAACAGAAAGGGTGATAAATGTGGAGATACGTATTACTGGTAAGTGTTAGCGTGAATTAAAGAATTACTGTTGTCATATGGCAAGATTAGAATACCGTAAGTTGGTGAAAAAAAATGTACAATATGGAATATTTACAAGGAAGGAAGACAGGAAGACAAAAATAATTGACATCAAAGACAATGGAGAGATGGTCTCAAATTCAGCATGCACATAAAATAAAGCTGATGGGTACTAAAAGTGCGAGTGATAAAATAAAGAATTTTAAGTTTTTCTGTTATTTGTGAATCAATCATTCTAAATACATCTGAATCAGCGAGTGGCGATCAATCAGTCTAAATACATCTGAATCAGCGAGTGGCGATCAATCAGTCTAAATACATCTGAATCAGCGAGTGGCGATATTTGAACAAACACGCTGGACAGTCATGTTTGAAAGTCTGTAACCCACCTAAGAATTTGTTCATCGCATCCCCTCCCCTTCTTGGCCCCACCTTGTTCCTCGTCAGTTATACACCATTGTTTTAGTCTGTTATGGCAATGCCACCATAATGTTCATCCCACGGTAGTTGCCAGGGTCCCTGGGATCTCCTCTTTTGACAATGCTGAAAAATTTGGTAGTTGTCCATGGGCAGGGGGCAGGGATATACCACCAAGAAGACAGAATTCATAAGACAGAAATTCATAAGGAATTTCAAAAGTAATATGTTAATTCTGGTAAAGACGTATACCACTGAGCTAAAGGCTATGTTTGAGTTATGTCTGTGTTTTTCTGATAATATCTTATGACATGTTTGTTCCAGCCTAGCTGCTCCAGTACTTTCGTGATAGTGCTGCGAGGTCTAAGATTATGTAATAATACTGTTTGCTATGTTTAAACAATGTAACAGATACGTTATGATAATATCCTGTTCAGATGTGTCTGTTTTATAGACCCATAGATAACCAGTCGTCTTGAGAAGACATATCTCTAGCATTCACTTCAGCAGGTTTGAGTTAACTCAGTGCACTATAAGTAATTTAATGATTATAAGTTGTTGGGTGAATTTCTTTACATAACCAAAGATAGTGTGACGAGCCGAGAGAGGGTTGTGAACTCAAAGGCAGGAAGCAATCAACTGAGTAATTTTATTATAGAACACTCTCCTTTATATACAAAACCTCAAGGCAACAAGCATTTTCATGTTCACAAGACTGACAATGTTACAGAGGAAAACCGGAGACATGATTATTCAGGTTCTTTTTAGTGCGAGGGAAGAGCGCAGATACAAGCATAATATATACAAAATAATTTATGTACGATCGTGTGACACACGGTTGGTACACTCTTAAGTAATTTAATGATTATAAGTTGTTGGGTGAATTTCTTTACATAACCAAAGATAGTCAGTCTGAGACGCCAATTTACATTTTATAGTACGTTTCTATACGATTATTAAAATAAACATCTTATATCAAGCTCTGTAATAAATTGAGATAGAGTACGTGTACTTGTAACTTGCTCATCTATCCTATTACCACAGTATTTATCACACTGATAAATAATCTTTCACAAATGCTCTGTAACATTATATAACTCTCTCTCTCTCTCTCTCTCTCTCTCTCTCTCTCTCTCTCTCTCTCTCTCTCTCTCTCTCTCTCTCTCTCTCTCTCATATATATATATATATATATATATATATATATATATATATATATATATATGTATATATATATATATATATATATATATATATATACTGCATATAAGTACGTGCAAAAAGGACAAGGAACATCAATACGCATGCGTCATGATGATAAGAAGATGATAACTATGACGGTTATCTTCAAATTTGGCAAGAGGCAGTGACATAGCGGCCCACAGGTTAGGTGGAATTCAGTAAAACAAACCTATGGCGTCTGCGTGTTCCACATTCATTCATTTGTATGTGTATACTGATATCTTTCCTTTATTTCTACGCATTGAAAACTCGACTATTGAACGTGGATATATTACTGCACATGGCGTCTATCAGTAAGTATCAATTGCGATTTCCTTCTCATAGGATATCACTGAAACTTCATACAAGTGTTTAGGCTTAGTTGCCAATGCTTAGTTGAATTTCGGTCTATACATAAAATCCATGATTTATGTACTTTTGTGAAGTGAAAACAATAGTTGAATCAGTAGAACTTCAAAAGTTCAAAGTTGGAGCAAATGCTTTTTTTGTTGACCAGGCGGACATGAGTCTTTTTATAGTTTATTTATGACATATATGTTTTTGATGTTGTTAATAGTTTATATATGACATGTCCGTTTTGACGTTGTTACTTATTTTAGAATGATTTATTGTTAATTTGTTCTCTTCATTTATTTATTTCCTTATTTCCTTTCCTCACTGGGCTATTTTTCCCTGTTGGAGCCCCTGGGCTTAGAGCATCTTGCTTTTCCAACTAGGGTTGTAGCTTGGATGATAATAATAATAATAATAATAATAGAAACAGAACTTAAAACAGATGAAATTTTCACGAAAAAAACATTTAAAATCAGTACCTTTTCAAATAGTTATATCATAATCATCTATACAAATATCATGTGACAAAATTAGACATAACAGAAGGATTGAATTGTCTACTGCAACAATAAATTCTACGATCCTTTCAAATTTCAACGGGCCAGACTATTCGGTGTACATGTGTAGGCAAAGGAAAATTGAGCCGTAACCGGAGAGAGGGATCTAATGTATCTTGTTTTAAAATAAATGAACAAAATATTGTAATGATGTGTTGTTGGTGAAAACACAGTTCTCGTGTGTGGTTGATAATAAAGAATGATTTTGAAGGATGCTCGACATATTGAACAAGGATGATCTATTATAGGTGTAAATAAAATATAATCTATTTTTTTTAGTAGGTCTATATGAGCCAAGGAACTATAAAAAATATCGGATTAGAAGTGTCAGAAAGAACGTAACGCAGCTCTTCTAGGAGAAGGACACTCCGAAATCAAACCATTGTTCTCAAGTTTTGGGTAGTGCCATAACCTCTGTACCATGGTCTTTCACTGCCTTGGGTTAGAGTTCTCTTGCTTGAGGGTACACTCGGGCACACTGTTCTCTCTTGTTTCTCCTCCTCTTGTTTTGTTAAAGTTTTTATAGTTTATATAAGAAATATTTATTTTAATATTGTTGCTGTTCTTAAAACAATTAATATTTTTCCTTGTTTCCTTTCGTCACTGGGCTGTTTTCCCTGTTGGAGCCCCTGGGCTTATAGCATCCTGCTTTTCCAACTAGGGTTGCAGCTTAGCAAATAATAATAATAATAATAATAATAATAATAATAATAATAATAACACAAGAAACAAAGATGCAAAACATAAAATAACTAAAGTTCGCCAAAACCAGGAAAAAATCAAGATTACGTCAGCTAACTGAAGGCAATATTAAAGTAATTCGTGGCAGATGAAGACGAGTACAGTGGGAAAACAATTACGTCCACTGAAATATCAAGACAAAATACCCGGTTTGACAGGAAATGGAGATTACGTAGAACCTCTACTTACAAGAGAGAGAGAGAGAGAGAGAGAGAGAGAGAGAGAGAGAGAGAGAGAGAGAGAGAGAGAGAGAGAGAACTAACTAACGTGCAAATTGCAGCACGATAATCTTTGTGATAATAAAAGTGAATAAGCCGAAACTAATAAAACTAGGAGATACTGAAAAAGCTGATCAATTAAAATGGAACTCTTCAGCAAGTAGACGTGCATTTTAATGGATGTTTTGTACCACAGCCACCGAGCTTAGTGTACACGTCATGTAGGCAGAGGAAAGAAAAGAGTAATATTCGTATCTTGTCATAATCTCTGCATAACGGATATACGAGTTCACTTTTCATATCATATATATTCCGATGAAATGTTGCAATTCCCAATACAATTTAGCCTACTTATTCAGAAACAGGAATGTTGCAATTCCCAATACAATTTAGCCTACTTATTCAGAAACGGGAATGTTGCAATTCCCAATGCAATTTAGCCTACTTTTCAGAAACGGGAATGTTGCAATTCCCAATCCAATTTAGCCTACTTATTCAGAAACGGGAATGTTGCAATTCCCAATGCAATTTAGCCTACTTATTCAGAAACGGGAATGTTGCTATTCCCAATACAATTTAGCCTACTTATTCAGAAACGGGAATGTTGCAATTCCCAATACAATTTAGCCTACTTTTCAGAAACGGGAATGTTGCAATTCCCAATACAATTTAGCCTACTTATTCAGAAACGGGAATGTTGCAATTCCCAATCCAATTTAGCCTACTTATTCAGAAACGGGAATGTTGCAATTCCCAATGCAATTTAGCCTACTTTTCAGAAACGGGAATGTTGCAATTCCCAATACAATTTAGCCTACTTATTCAGAAACGGGAATGTTGCAATTCCCAATCCAATTTAGCCTACTTATTCAGAAACGGGAATGTTGCTATTCCCAATACAATTTAGCCTACTTATTCAGAAACGGGAATGTTGCAATTCCCAATCCAATTTAGCCTACTTATTCAGAAACGGGAATGTTGCAATTCCCAATACAATTTAGCCTACTTATTCAGAAACGGGAATGTTCAGACTAAATACAAATAGTTAAATTGAACTGAATATAAATAGTACTGTAATAATTTGCAGCATATAAATAACAACCAAACTTCATGGTTTTATCTTTCAATAAAGAAAATGAGTATATTTCCATTTTCCATAATTTATCTTTCAATAAAGGAAATGAATATATTTCCATTTTCCATAATTTATCTATCAATAAAGGAAATGAATATATTTCCATTTTCCATAATTTATCTTTCAATAAAGGAAATGAGTCTATTTCCATTTTCCATAAACGATAAGAATTTGGGGATTTCCCTCCTCAAATAGCGGTCCCATGGTGTAATGGTTAGCACTCTGGACTCTGAATCCAGCAATCCGAGTTCGAATCTCGGTGGGACCTGGTGGATATTTTTCGCTGGTTCTGTGGAAAATGTTTTTTTATCTCTTGTTAGTCTCATGTTATTGAACTTAATCAATACGCCAACCATATGAATTTCTGTAAGTTATCGATTTCTCAATTGTGGGAGAACAGGAGATTTATAAGTTACCGATAATTGGTATTTCTCATAAAGTTACCGATATTCTTTCAAAGAGAATCAAGAATTTAGAAAATCATAAAATAACTCAACTCAAGCAGCAGTATTTCATGACCAAACCCAAAATCAAGTAAATATTGGAGAGAGAGAGAGAGAGAGAGAGAGAGAGAGAGAGAGAGAGAGAGAGAGAGAGAGAGAGAGAGAGAGAGAGAGAGAGAGAGAGAAACAGGTATATAGAGAGGGTAAGAGCCTCTCACGATTTTCAAACTTAATAAAGAAAAGTAAATTTTAAAAATATAGATCGGGTAAGATAAAAGAAAACAAGGCGAGATAGATAATGTAAATTTGATGATGAGAAAAACGAGAAAAATCAATCCATGGGCTAAATTCTTGGATCACAAGCACACCTGGAACTAAAATAAAAGTAAATCAATAACCTGTGAACGATTTTACTCGTTACATCACTTCAGATATTCTAAAAAGGGAAAGTATTTTATATATATATATATATATATATATATATATATATATATATATATATATATATATATATATATATATGGATAAATATCAACACAACATCGTGTTCAAATAGAAATAAATTTCTACCTCATACTTGGGATCGAACGCTAGCCCCTTCTATATATATATATATATATATATATATATATATATATATATATATATATATATATATATATATATACAGTGATGCCTCAGGATACGAAAGTAATTCGTTCAGGATACGGTTTCGCATCCTGATTTTTTCGTATCCTGAGTCGCGTTTTACATGTAAATAGCCTAATCCGTTCCAAGCCTTACGAAAAGACACCTTTTCTTTCATAAACACGCTAAACTGTAGTAATAAACATGCAATGCAGCCATTTCTATCATTCAATAATTAACCCAATCGTTAAAAACAGCCTAATCCATTCCAGAAACCACCATGAGATTATTCAATAATGTAGTTATAGCCTAGTTATCCCCTCCAAGCCCTAAGAAAACGGTCCGTTTTCTTTACTACTGTATAAAAGTTACGGTACTGTATGTAAAGCATTTGGATCAGTGAAGGTGTATTGTTACCTGTACGTACACCTAAATTAAGGATTGATACCCTGAAAAAAAGGTTACAGTTAATTAACAAAAAAGTTGAAACTCACCTTTTGATTGATACGATGTCCGATAGCGAAGTCGGGGCAGAGGAGGATGGCATAAGGCAGAAAACGTAACAAGTGACAGACTACGTACAGTAATTTACACACTTAACACATTAACACTTAAACTTTACGAAATAAAAAAATGGCAGAAATAATTAACACTTAACATTACGTATGGAAAACTATAAAATGAAAGAAAAAATTACTTTAACACTTAACGGTAACATAAAACTTAAAATTGAATTTTTTTTTTTTCGCTTTTTTCATATTTTCTAAATTTCTTCTACTTCATCACTTTCTTTTTTCTGTTTCTTTTCTTTACTTTCACCTTCTAATTCTTCATCACTTGCTCTTTTCTTCACTTTCACCTTCGTCTTGGCCTACTAATACTGCTGGCCTCTTTAATAAGAAACTATCCATTGAAGCTTGTTTCTGCCTACTTTTCAACACATTTCTAAAATGCGTTTGGCAAACGTCATTGCAGTGTTGAAGCGCACGGTTGGTATAAACTTTTTCTGGATGTTCCTTTTCGACGTAGTCTACCATTTTATGGAAACATGCGAGAATTTCCTTAATGTCTGCCGTTTTCAAAGGTGTAACATCCTCCTCATCACCGCTAGAGAACTGCTCTTGAACAACACTCATTTGCATCGTCTCGAACTCCTTCAGGTCGTCCGTCGTCAACTCCTCGTGGTACTCCTCGATAAGTTCATCTATATCCTCGGCGCTAACTTCCAGCCCCATGGACGTACCAAGATGTACGATGTCAGCCACCTCAGACTGCTGAATGGGTTCAGGATCGTCAACGATCTCGGCTTCGCCTCCAGGCTTCCCAAACCCCTCGAAGTCTCATGCAGAGACAACATCAGGCCACAGCTTCCTCCAAGATGAGTTCAGGGTACGCCTCGAAACTTCCTGCCAAGTGAGATCGATGAGTTTGAGGCATATCACGATATTAAAGTGATCTTTCGAGAATTCACGCAGAGTGAGGTTTGTACTTTCTGTGACTTGGAAACATCTCTGGAAGAGATGCTTCGTGTACAATTTTTTTAAATTAGAAATAACTTGCTGGTCCATGGGCTGGAGGAGAGGGGTGGTGTTAGGTGGTAGATACAGGACCTATATGAAGGAATACTCGGCCAGAAGATATTCCTCGAGGCCACGAGGGTGAGCTGGAGCATTGTCCAACACCAGCAGACATTTCATAGGGAGGCGCTTTTCTTCCAAATATTTTCGGACAGTCGGACCGAAGCAGACATTCACCCAATCAATGAAAAGTTGCCTCGTTACCCAGGCTTTAGCATTCGCCCTCCACATCACGGGAAGGTTCTCCTTGATGACTTTGTGGGCTTTGAAGGCTCGGGGATTTTCAGAATGGTGCACCAGCAGGGGCTTTATCTTGCAGTCCCCACTGGCGTTTGCACAAAAAGCAAGGGTAAGCCTGTCCTTCATAGGCTTATGTCCGGGTAGCCTCTTCTCCTCCGCCGTGATGAACGTCCGACGAGGCATTTTCTTCCAGAAAAACCCAGTTTCGTCGCAATTGAAAACTTGCTGCGAACTGTAGCCTTCCTGCAGAGTCAACACTTCAAACATTTTAACAAAGGCTTCGGCGGCCTTCGTGTCCGAGCTGGCTGCCTCCCCATGCCGTACCACTGAATGAATACCAGTCCTTTTCTTGAATTTCTC
>NC_090725.1:6029659-6067159 GCF_036898095.1 Palaemon carinicauda | reverse complement strand
GCAAGACTACACAGAGCAGTAGCTAGGTCATTTGCAAGGTCCTTAATGAACTGAGAAGCAAGTACACAGAGCAGTAGCTAGGTCATTTGCAAAGTCCTTAATGAACTGAGAGTAATATAATCTATCCCTGATGCAGTGCAAGACATAAAGGACACAAGTCATGCACAATACTTCCGGCTGAAAACACAGTGAGGGTTATCAAAGTTTTCCAACTAATCAGCTCTATTAATTATAAAATAATAAATATGGTCAAGGATCTACTGTAAGGCCAACTCAATATAAAATAATTAAGTTAAAGATAAAATATAATGGTTTTAATAGTATAATTTCATTAACGCAGAACAACTTTGATATTTCAATAAAATGTTCGTGAAGTCTGACCATTGACATAACATGAACCTTCTTAGTTGGATGTCTGAAGGCCAGGGGCAGTGGAAAAAAGGCTTAGGATAGTGGTTCCCAACCTTTTTCCTGTCATTTCCCCCCTGCACCCAGTGCAACCCTCCAGATTTCCCCTTCCATGTGTATGAGGGAAAGAGTAGTTGAAACACACTCTGACGACTTACTAATTCATTTTTCCATTAAACAAATATACTGATAAACAAATAGTTACAGAGTAAACTGGATAGAGAGTGGTTAGTAACAACTAACAGCATAGCCATAGAGCTACGAGGTTAGTTGTTACTAACCGCTCTCTATCCATTTTACTCTGTAACTATTTGTTTATCAGTATATGGAGAGCGGCTAGTAGCAAAATAAAAAGACTTTTGTTTATTCTTCTACTTCAAAATTGAATTAGTGAGAAGGTTGAGTCTGCTTCTCGTGCACCAGTGTATCAATATCAGGGCTAGCTTTATCACCTGATACTTTTTTTTAGTTAGTAGGGAGTGTAATTATTTCCCCCCTGGTAGCTTCAAATTTCCCCCCAGGGGGAAATTTCTCACAGGTTGGGAACCACTGGCTTAGGAGATAAAGCTTAAACAAAAGGATTAATATCTCAGTAAACAAAGTTTTACCTTTATCAACTTAATCTAAAGTAAGTTCCATGTTTTGGGGACCAAGATAGTAATATCCTCAAAACACGTAAAGAAAGGTCCCCGTTTCAGTCCACGTAATTAAAAAATACGACTGCTGGCATTGTATGGAGGGAGTTTATTTATGACACATTTATTTTTGATGTGGTTAATAGTTTATATGTGACATGTCTGTTTTGACGTTGTTACTTTCTTTAGAATGATTTATTGTTAATTTGTTCTCTTCATTTATTTATTTCCTTATTTCCTTTCCTCACTGGGCTATTTTTCCCTGTTGGAGCCCCTGGGCTTATAGCATCTTGCTTTTCCAACTAGGGTTGTAGCTTGGATAATAATAATAATAATAATAATAATAATAATAATAATAATAATAATAATAATAATAATAATAATAATAATAATGGATAGAGATGAGGAGAAAATATTTTGTGTGTATTTTGAAAAGTCATAAGTATTTTAGTTGCCCAGTTTTTCTCTTCTATCTTGCTCTCCAACTTCTCTAAACATTGCAACTCTGTGGTTTTCATCTAATTGCATCTCTATACTGAATGGCCTTCAAGTACCCAACACCAGGCCATATGGCACAGATCCTATAGCTCCTTATATAACTATATAACTGGCATTGTATGGAGGGATTGGGTAGAGATGAAGAGAAAATAGATGTATTAACGATGAGAGTAACAAGAATAAACAAAGATGAAAGATATTCCTAAATTAAACCGAAGTATTCAGTCGAAGATAATTATATGTAAGGTCAAGCATATAAAATCACTTGTGGGTCAGAACGGTTGATATAATTTCAATGAGAATATCAATTCCAGCCCCCCCCCCCCCCCCCGAAAGGTGGGCTAAAACACTTTGCAGAGTATATGTTACAGCAATTGGTGGGTGGGATGTGTATGTGTTAATCCCAGGGGGGCACTCAAACTCAAAAGGAGACCCGAATCACCCATTTGTGCCAGATAAGTGTGTTGAAGCTACCCACCACCTTGAGGTTACCTGACCTCCTATATCAGTGGTAAAGAAGATGGCAATACAGTGAGGTGTTCACTGAATATTCCAACATGAACTTCAGCATATAGATAAGATATTATAAAATCACGGCATCATAATTTGGAGAATAATGGCCAAAAAAGACAACTAAATCCATTGGAAGATGTATTATACAAGGTATCAGAGAGGGGATATTCAAAGTTCACAATTCTATCTATAGTCCATTTCTTTTATCGAGGCATATTTGCACCGACTTGCACGGGTGCCCTTTCAGCTCGGAAAAGTTTCCTGATCGCTGATTGGTTAGAATTATCTTGCCCAACCAATCAGCGATCCGGAAACTTTTCCCAGCTAAAAGGGCACCCCTGCGAGTCGGTGCAAATATGCTTCGATAAAAGAAATGGACTATAGAGATACATTAACAATAAATGGGTTAAAATGGTTAACAGAAACATCACCGAAGAACTGAATTATAAAGAAGATAAAAAACATAGATGGTCGATAATAAAGATTAACTTTCCAACGGTACTTGATGATAAAGAAGAATGAAAAGTCAACCACAGGATAAAGGACCATAGGTAGAACCAGGGTACCAGCCAATCGTTGAAATACTGCCGCCAGAGTTATGGGGTCCTTTGACTCTCCGGTCACGGTTCACTTTCCCTTTGTCTACATAATACACCGAATAGTCTCGCCTATTCTTTACAGATTCTCCTGTCCTCATACACCTGACAACACTTAGATTACCAAAGAATTCTTCTTCACACAAGGGGTTAAATAGTGCACTGTAATTGTTCAGTGGCTACTTTCCTCTTGGTAAGGGTAGAAGAGACTCTATAGCTATGGTGAGCAGCTCTTCTAGAAGGACAATCCAAAATCAAACCATTGTTCTCTAGTCTTGGGTAGTGTCATAGCCTCTATACCATGGTCTTCCACTGTCTTGGGCTAGAGTTCTCTTGCTTGAGAGTACACTCGGACACACTATTCCATCTTATTTATCTTCCTCTTGTTTTGTTAAGTTTTTATAGTTTATATAGGATATATATTTTAATGTTACTGTTTTTAAAATATTTTATTTTTCCTTGTTTCCTTTCCTTGCAGGGCTATTTTCCTTGTTAGAGCCTCTGGGCTTATGGCATCCTGCTTTTTCAACTAGGGTTATAGCTTAGTTAATAATAATAATAATAATAATAATAATAATAATAATAATAATAATAATAATAATAATAATAATAAATAATGCCAGAGAGGTCCAAATCCGTCCTAAATGATAATGTCCCACAACTGTGATGACTAAATCATGTGTAGACGAAACTGCATGACATATCACACAAGGCAGTGGAAGGCCAGGCAGGCATCATCATCACTACTACTACTACTACTACTACTACTACTACTACTACTATTATTATTATTATTAATTATTATCATTATCATTATTATTATTATTATCATTATTATTATTATTATTATCATTATTATTATTACTGATGCTCTTAAAAGTCACGATGCAATCAGAGTAAAATATAAGCAGAATACTACATGCAAAAAGAGTCCCAATAAAGAAAGTTGTCAGTACAGACAAAGAATTTGAGAAGAACATATCAAAAAGTATAAAAGTAAATGGATACTAAATCAAATTAAGAATAAAAATGATGAAATTTGATAAGAAACTCATGCCAATCTACTCACCAATAAAAGAAAACACTTGCTGTTAGCCCTGTGGGTACGAAGATATGTAAATGTTAATGAAACGTATGTCAGGCAATTCAGTATTGTACAATAAGAAAAATTATCATATATCATTTTCATAAATATCAGTATTAAAACTATCTTCATCACCTTCCTTAGTAGTATCATCATCATCATTATTGTTATTAGCATTCTTATAATTGTTCATGATGAGTGAATATTTATATGGAACAAAAAATGTTCCCATAAAATAGAATAAGGGTTTATCATTAAATTGCAGTGGCTCGCCCAATTAGATCCCCTTGATTTAAATAGAACAAGATAGTTAACAGTAAGGATTTGATGCCTTCAGTGTGGACAGATGTAGCAGTTGTAAAGGAAAATACAGTATTATCATTAGTATTATTATTAATTTTTTTTTTTTTTTTTTTTTGAGCAGGCATGTTTTTTTTCTTGCATCATCTCTGGGGTATTGTGCGCCATTTGCAATCGTGCAATGCGCCACTGTCGACGCATGCGCCATAGGTTGCCCCCCCCCCCCCCCCCCTGAGTCTAAATCATTCTTGTCTATACATCATAAACGCTAAGCCCACTTCAGATATCTTACCCTGCACTGTAGTTATTCTCCATATAATGGGCATAATTTCATAAGAATAAACCAAAGCTTAGTTTTTCAAGACTCAGAATAAAAATAGAGTTGAAGATCAGCTTGCAAGGAAAATAGTATTTCTACTTAAACTACCCAAAACTCTTTTCAGAATCAATGAAAACTAGATTACACACTAAAATTATTTTAACTACCATGATTATAAACAATGTTTTTTTTTCGGTATTAGAATTTGAAATAAGGTTTAATTATTGACTTTGGAAAAAGATCAAAATGATATGCACGTACTAAAGTTGCTAGTTTCAAATCTAGAGCAAGAGGAAGAAATCACGGGTATATGAATTTCACATTTCTATTCACGAAATCAGATATGGGGGATCTTTTTAAAAATCTGTTTAACCCACTTAACAATTAGGTTTAGAATACCACACATAAGATCTAAAAACTTCTTAAATAGCTAAATCACTAATCTGTTTAATGCAATACACCTATAAAGAGCTTACAAAAATATACTTCTATTAATCACACATTTCTATTTTTACAGGAATTCATAATGGTGAGCAAGAAAGCATTTTGTTGGAAACTGGTGCAGTGTAACTACGGAATAGCTCTATGCAACACTTCAAGCCACTACTGAAGAAGGGCGAAATACTATTTGTGAGGTATAGACCACTGTACTGACAAGCACAAAGTTATAATACATTTCATTATTTTTCGGACAAATTTTGGTTTAACATGGCTGTATAGACGTGCCTAGTATTCAAGTGTTCGTGCAGCTTAATTATAAAGCATTATACTACACAGAACACCTTTTCTTAGAAAAGCGAATTGAACCTCAGGACAAATGGTTAAAATCAAGAGTTCAGTCATAACACCATAAGGCAAAGGAAACAATTTAACTTAAGACAATGTCTATCAAAGAATCTGATGATTTATTTGAAAGCTTCAAATCTATTCGCTCTGTAACAGAGATAGTGTTCCTAAAAACCTACACTCTACTCACTAAGATAAAAGATGAAGATCTAAAAAGTGTGCTTGGACCTCTGCTTGAAGACAAGTATGGGAAGGTGTACGCTCTTGAGCGCAGACGTGATTTCAAGTCGAAGCCAAAAGAAGAGTTGGACGTAAGACTCCTATATATACTGATCCAAGAAAAATGTGCTCTAGGAGAGGACGCCAGAGATTTGAAATATAATTTAAAATGTGCAAAGGAGCTGTACTACAATGGACTCGAAATTCAAGAAAATGACACCCAGCTTGAACATTTAATAGAACAACAAAGAGAACTGTTATTGACTATTTTGTCTGAGGTGGAAGAAAGAACTAAAATAAGTATGCATTCCCTTCGGCAACAGGTTATGAAAAAAAGATACACAAAAATAGTAAGACCCACTTCACAAGAAAATTTATGCTTTTTGTACGACAATCTTTACAAGGCAATCTGTATTCGAATAATGGAAACTTTATGGAAGGACCATATACAAGAATTGAAGGATTTCATACAAACAACAAAGAAACCCTTTTCACGTAAACAAACTGAGAAAATACTAAACTGTTCAGAATTACAAGAACTTCCAACAAAGCTTCTTGGGCAAATTTTGCTTCTGTATCTGCAAAGGAGAGACAAAGAAAGTCACTTTCTTTGCATCATAGAAAACTTAGAAGCATTTAGACAAAAGGCACATTATGATTTTGATGCTTATGCAAGAGAATGTCTCTCTAACAATTATTTTTACTTGTCAGCCGAAGTTTTGGATGGATGCTCCGAGCAATCAAGACTAATAACAACTCTAGAAAAAATAGCATCTGATCTCTTTCCTTCATACAAGGCTACAGCCGAGCAAGAACGAACGCTAAGAGAAAGTCTTCCATCAGCATCCCCTACCGAATTCTACGCGTCACCTACTGAGCAACCGAATAATGTGAAAATACCATGTACCAAACCTACAAACAACCCCGACGAATTCAGTACATCACCTGCGGAATGTACAAGAATATGTTACAACTATTGTCAGCAAGTCAATAACTTTACTACAAATGAATTAAATCTTCTGAAAATGTATCTGGTTTTTCATGCAGGAGGACCAGTATCTCAAGTTTTCAGTTTAGTGTTTGAAACGTTTTGTCCAAATGGGCAAGAGGTCCTTACTAACCAGGAAAATAGTAAACAATGGACTGATGCCGAAATGAAGCACATCCAACAAAAGACTCCCCCATCAGAACTAGATGTAACATTCCTAGATAAAATCATTAAAAAATTCTGTGGACTTCATTTTGATAATTGTAGCAAACCTGCTGACACTATTCAGCACAATCTATGGTGTGTCAAGAGTATGAGAAATTCCTTTATACATGAGAAACCTGTGTACACAGATTATGATCTTGCTTCAAGTTTCGAGAGTTTGAAAAAACATCTTGAAAGAACATTGCATCTTCTAAAAGCACAGAAGAAATTAGAAGATAATAAATTTTCTGAAGAATTAAAAAACCTTAATGATAGACTAGATAGCATCAAGGATAAAGTCCCACCTCGGCAGGATCTGAATGAAATGGAGCCAATATATCATCACGAATTACTTAAAACAGCTATTTGCGAACTTAAAACCTATTATGAAAGGGAGCAAATGAAAGTGGCCCCACCTATTCTAGTCATAAATGGAAATAAACACGGTTCATGGGACATCCTCGACTTATATACTGATACAGAAGTTACTGTAGTTGTAAACTACGAAAGATGTACACCTATGCCAACCAGCAAAATCCTGACCCTTTTCTCCTCACAGATCCATTGTCTTATTTTACAAGGGCAGGCTGGATCAGGAAAAACTTCCCTGTGCAAGTATCTTATCCAGTGTTGGACTAAAAGAATTGAAATGGATGGTCTTACTACGGTTGATTTCCTCATTTTCTTTTCATGCAACGACATATGCACAAATACCGAAACTCTATTCACTTTCCTAAAAAATATATTACCAAGTTTTAGAAATCTCACAGATGATGAAATAGTGATATTTCTCTCTGAGCTGAGGCTCACCATTTTAGTAGATGGTTTTGATGAAGCTGGACCTACAGCACAAAACCTAATAAAGGACACACTACACAAATTTCCATCTAGTCATATGATCATCACTACACGACCTGAATTTACAGCAAATGTAGTTCAGTTATTTCAGTCTGCAACAAAAACAAACAGGTACATTTCCCTTGATATGGTAGGCTTTACGGAGGAAGGTCTGGAAAAATACATATCTAAGCTTTTTGAAGACGATCACCCATCAAAGTCCCAAGAGTTCAGTGATTATTTGAAATCAATGGAGAGTTCTTTGAAGTCATTTGCTAAAACACCCATAGCTATTGCATTTTTTGCTCTGATATGGAAGGACAATGTAGAAAATCTCATTTCCTCCATAACTGCCACAAAACTTTATCAAACAATTACTGACCTTTACATAAATAGAGAAATACAGCGACACGTTTCTCGGCATCCTTCTAATCATAAAGATATCAGGAGGAAAGTTAAGAAATGGAAAATTGCACTAGAGAAAATAGCATGGCAAACAATACAAGAAAACAGACTCTATATCACACCTAATGAGGAAGACGAATTGGACGCAGCAGCGGAAGACTTGAATCTAAAACCTAGCGAGGCACTTTCTATATTAATGACTTGCAAAATCAAAGCAGATAATTCTATTAATAACGTGACTTGGACATTTATACATAAAAGCATTCAAGAACTCCTAGCAGCTCAACATTTAAGTAATCAAATACTGCAGGGAAAGGGTATTAATGAACTCTTCGACTTCCCAGATAACGCATACCAATTACAATTGAAAGGCAAGGAATTAGCTCAGATAATCAAATTTATGGCAGGTATTCTTTCACAAACTGATGAAGAAAATACTGCCTCAGGGGATGCACTGGAATCTATACTGCAACTCTTCCACGTGAAAGAACCTTGGGCTTTCAATGAGATACAACTCATGTCAGAAGAGTGCATTTCGTCACCCGTGTTCCTTCAAAAACTGTCCAAACTTTTTTCAGATGACGTTTTACCGGAACATCTCGAGGGTTATTACCTTGACTCATTGAATTTCATTCTTACAAAAACATCTATACAGGTTCCTTCATCCATCACTCTATATATAACTACGAATGACATGTTCTTTCTGAAGGATGTCCTGGATACTCTGGTCAACAAAGAGTGTGATCTTAAAGTAATCGTCACGGTGACAAACGAAGATGGTGTTTTTAACATTATACGTATACTTGAGAAAATCGAGCGAATTTCTGCTATCAGAGTAGTTTTTCACCTCCAAATTCATTTCACCAAAAAGTTACCATATCTCTTAGAGAACTGGCTCTGGCCTTTACCACTGCACTTGAAATTTCCTAAAATAATCTTTCCTCTGCAATGGTTTCATCTTACTTCCTACATTGCAACAAAGCCTGGCATTATATCTGCAGTAGAATACCATGGAGAAGAACCCAAACTCGGAGATATGATAGCCCGGGGAGCTAAATGGCTTTCTATGGAACATGATGTAAGCCCAGAATGCCAGGGAACAGAAGATGAAATTATTCTTAAAAAAAGGAAATGAATAATGTGCCTTCTACTTGTATGTCCACATCAAATTTTTCAAAATACCTGAAAAAAAAAATTTGATCATCATCATTTCCAGGCAGTTCCCTCTTTCAGTAATTTATTGAAAATAGAATTAAACTAACTCATGATTCGTGTTAATGAATTGTCCCTTGACATATATCTCATTAACTGACTTCATGTATAAGAAACATAGCGAAATATAAACGCCTAGAACCGTAACGATGTTTTACGAGTTGTAAATGAAATAAATGGATATAAAACATGCTCACGTGATGCTTGTGGAATTTATTTTATATACTTTACCAAAAACGATGCGACATTCAACTTTAAATCCTTAAAGTCGATCCACATTTGTGCGATTTAGTGAGGTTATAATCTAACTGCAAAATCCCTTATTAGTTCCAGTTTGAAATTATTTGCATATATATGTTACAGTCAAACTGTGAAATCAGTTATTTCGTGAAATGACTAAAACTGTCAGTCATTACATGTAATGCCTGCAGGGGTTAGTCAATTCATGATATGACTGATAATTCTAGTCATTTCGCGAAATGACTGATTTATTGTCATTTTTGTTACACCATATGGCTGTTATACTTTAGGCAAAGTGTGAATTAGTATTTTGACTCGTTTCCGCTATCTACGAAACAACTCCGGCCACGAATATAGTACACATTACTCTCACCTCCCTTACTACAAGATCAGTTTATTCTAGTACCTTGACAAGATGTCTGAGAGCATAGAGTTAAAATTTAGTGAAGAGTTATTATCTAGGTATGAGAAGTGTTCCAAGTATCTCATTCCGAAAGACGCTTATTTTCAAATGATTGAGGACATTCGTAGAGCTAGCGAAAGAAAGAACACGAAAAGCCGTCACAAATATTACCTTCTGAGTAAATATGAAGTGTTACAGTGTGGGGATGTTGAGAAAATTATTAAGAAACGACAAACTCTAGACGAAACACCGGTGTACTATGTCTCCATTGAGGACATATTTGACATAGTTAAAAGAGCACACGTTGCAACTGGTCATGGCGGTCGAGACAGAATGACAAAAGAACTCCAAGTGAAATATGACAACATTCAGCGAGATACAACTGAACTATTCAAGTCGTTATGCCTGGAATGCCAGAAAAAGAGAAAGCGACCAATGACAAAGGGTGTCGTAGTTAAAACTATTCTGAGTACTGAATTTTCATCACGTGGCCAGGTTGATCTCATAGACATGCAGTCTATGTCATGTAGAGCCTTCAAATGGATAATGGCGTACCAAGACCATCTGACAAAGTTCTGCGTTCTACGTCCGCTCACATCAAAGCGTGCAGCTGAAGTAGCATTCCAACTTGCTGATATATTATTACTTCTGGGTGCTCCTGTAATCCTTCAATCAGACAATGGTTCTGAGTTTACAGCTCAGATTATTACTGAACTACGTTCTTTGTGGCCTGAATTGTCAATCGTTCACGGCAAGCCTAGACACCCACAGAGCCAAGGCTCTGTTGAGCGAGCAAATGGTGACATAAAAGACGTGCTTGTAGCGTAGATGGCTGACAACAACTCAACGGACTGGGCTACAGGCATCAAATTTGTTCAGTTTTCCAAGAATTCGGCTTACCATGCAGGGATCAAAAGAAGTCCATATGCTGCAATGTTCGGTGTGAATGCCCGAGTCGGACTGACGTGAACATCGCTTCCACAGGAAATCATCAGTTGCCTGCAGTCTGAGCAAGACCTTATAACAATGCTTCAAAAGCAAAAAACAGATGCCAACGAGCCTGAAACTGATGCAGAAGCTGATGTCAATGAACCCGAGCGAGAACCACCCAAAGCTGAAATGAATGAGTCTGAACAAGAGCCAGAGCCACTATCCCAGCATCAAACGAACCTTGATCAACTTCATAACAGCATCAGCTCCCAACGATTAGCAGCAAGTGAATCTCAGAGACAACAAGCAGAACGTATGGTTAAGAGGAGCCGAACAGATTAGTAGCAGGTGAGATAGGAGACAACATTGCTCTTCCAATTCCATGGGTTGATCGAGGTCATGGAGACCCAAGGAACATCCTAGGTGTTATTGTGAGTAGGAGCATGAACGACCAATACAGAGTGGCCACCAAAAGTGGTATTTTAAAAGGAAGCTATTCCAGGAATCAGTTTGACATTTGTCCTGAGAGATTGCTGAAAGAAAGTGAGATTAACAATGACATTGAAATTTCTCTCCGAGAAGCCGTTATCAAATGCTCTACCAGTGGAGGATAAGGTTTTGTTAAGTGTTCATACAATGGTCCCAAAAATGTCAAATAAACAGATGCAAATGTTTCAAATCTAAACAGCTATGCAATAGTAGATGCCACAATAACCTCAACTGTGTAAATGAATAAATCCGTAATTGATATGTCATGTGTTTTTACTATTGTTCGATTGTTTTATCGTACTATTGATTTAATTTTTAACTACTGCTTTTATATTTGTGATTTTCTTATGAATATAATTATTATACCAGGTGATTTATTCTTGCAATTATTGTAAATATTGATATTACTATTGCTAGTCACTTACTTTTTAACTAGTGATATTTATATGTGTGAATTTTCTTGTGAATAAAATTTTAAGAGTACAAAACAGTCACTTTCGCCTTTCAAACATATAAAGCTCAATAACAAATGACTTTAGTCATTTCGTGTAATGTCTGGTCACCAAATACAGTCGTTTCACGAAAAGGCTGGAATTTTCAGTCAATTCATGAATTGACTGACCCCTACAGGCATTACATGAAATGACTAACAGTTTTAATCATTTCACGAAATAACTGATTTCACAGTTTGAATGTAACATATACATCTGGCTAAAATTCTATGACTGCCAATGAGCATCAAATGTATGCCCAACTTTTGACAATATTTCAAATTATGCAAGATGTAAAGTTTTTCAAAGTATGTACAATATCAAGCATGTTTTTTTTTTTTTTTTTTTTTTTTTTTTTACGAAATCCATTACCATTACGTTTCTTTACTGCCAAGAAACTTAGAAAATAATATTGAAGAATATTTTCTTAATTATTTGCGCCTAATGCTGTGGATAAAATAAATATACTTACTGAAACCCTCATGGTCCGTTCGATATAAGATTAATTTTGCAGCTATGTATATTTTGTTGGTAAAATAAAATATGTGTTTTACGAGTGTTTGGTATTCTTTATAACGTGTCACTTAAGTATAAAACTTTATACATATGAGTTTTTGTTTCTATAAATGTGATATGCGAGACTGAAATTCTGTTACGGTTCTGGCTGCAATATTCTACCAAACAGCGAGACAACAAATTACAGTTGGCTATTTGTTACTTTTAACTTTACCAAAAACATTGTAAAAATAGGCTAAGTCTGATTCCTCGTGTATTACAGTTTCTTTCAATAAACTCATATAGACCAACTCATTCAATTGCTCAAGTCAGGAATCTTAGTTTTTTGTTTTTATTTTCCTCAGAATTAAGTTCTTCTTTTATGAACATTAGTGATTGATTATAACTTACCATTTTGTATTACTCTATTTCCTGCTGCTTCCTCCGGTGCCTTAGATGACCGCGGAGGTAGCAGCAGTAAGGGATTCAGCATTATGAAGCTTCATCTGTGGTGGATAATGTGGGAGGGTGGGCTGTGGCACCCTAGCAGTACCAACTGAACTCGGTTGAGTCCCTTGTCAGGCAGGGAGGAACGTAGAGAGTAGAGGTCCCCCGTTTCATTTGTTGATGTCGGCTACCCCCCAAAATTGGGGGAAGTGCCTTGGTATTTGTATGTATGTATTTCCACAAATATTTAATGCCACAAAAGAACTGGAATAACGAAAAGTCTCTTTCGTCCATTTGAATTGGGATGAATATGTGTGTGTGGTAAATACGCTCAAATTCAGGGATCACACCATGCCTGTGACCTTCATCTGATTATTATTATTATTATTATTATTATTATTATTACTAGCCAAGCTACAACCCTAGTTGGAAAAGCAAGATGCTATAAGCCCAGGGGCCCCAATAGGGAAAAATAGCCCAGTGAGGAAAGGAAATAAGGAAATAAATAAATGAAGAGAACAAATTAACAATAAATCATTCTGAAAAAGGCAACAACGTCAAAACAGATATGTCATATACAAACTATTAACAACGCCAAAAACAAATATGTCATATATAAACTATAAAAAGACTCATGTCGACTGAAAGGATCATTCTGGGCATAGGTTCTAAAATAATGTCTTGTGGAAACCTGGCTATGATAGTTCTGGGCTCACTAGAACACCATCTGCAACACATATCTGATTCCGATCACTTGGACGTTAGAAATGCAAGAAAATGGTTACTTAGCCTCCAGCAACTAATTTCCAGTACACTTGGGGGTGATCCCTTCCAGCACCCCTATAGGTACACTCAGAAAGAAAGTCTCCAGATACCAGGTACTTACATATGTGCTTGAAAGGTAACTTATTTTCACCCTTAGACAATTAAAAATAATAGAAAAGCCCATTTTTTTTTTTTGCTACAATATAATCTTAAGTTAAAATTGACACATTTCCACTATCCTTGACAATCAAAAATAATAGAAAAGTCCATTTTTTTTTTTTTGCGCTACAATATAATCTTAAGTTAAAATTGACACATTTCCACTATCCTTGACAATTGAAAATAATGGAAAAGTCCATTTATTTTTTTTTTGCTACAATATAATCTTAAGTTAAAATTGACACATTTCCACTATCCTTGACAATCGAAAATAATAGAAAAGCCCCTTTTTTTTTTTTTGCTACAATATAATCTTAAGTTAAAATTAACACATTTCCACTATCCTGGACAATTAAAAATAATAGAAAAGCCCTATTTTTTTTTTTTTTTTGCTACAATATAATCTTAAGTTAAAAATAACACATTTCCACTATCCTTGACAATTAAAAATAATAGAAAAGCCATTTTTTTTTTTGCTACAATATAATCTTAAGTTAAAATTAACACATTTCCACTATCCTTGACAATTAAAAATAATAGAAAAGCCCTATTTTTTTTTCTTTTTTTGCTACAATATAATCTTAAGTTAAAATTAACACATTTCCACTATCCTGGACAATTAAAAATAATAGAAAAGCCCTTTTTTTTTTTTGCTACAATATAATCTTAAGTTAAAATTAACACATTTCCACTATCCTTGACAATTAAAAATAATAGAAAAGCCCTTTTTTTTTTTTTGCTACAATATAATCTTAAGTTAAAAATAACACATTTCCACTATCCTTGACAATTAAAAATAATAGAAAAGCCCTTTTTTTTTTTTGCTACAATATAATCTTAAGTTAAAAATAACACATTTCCACTATCCTTGACAATTAAAAATAATAGAAAAGCCATTTTTTTTTTTGCTACAATATAATCTTAAGTTAAAAATAACACATTTCCACTATCCTTGACAATTAAAAATAATAGAAAAGCCCTTTTTTTTTTGCTACAATATAATCTTAAGTTAAAAATAACACATTTCCACTATCCTTGACAATTAAAAATAATAGAAAAGCCATTTTTTTTTTTGCTACAATATAATCTTAAGTTAAAAATAACACATTTCCACTATCCTTGACAATTAAAAATAATAGAAAAGCCTTTTTTTTTTTTTTTTGCTACAATATAATCTTAAGTTAAAATTAACACATTTCCACTATCCTTGACAATTAAAAATAATAGAAAAGCCATTTTTTTTTTTGCTACAATATAATCTTAAGTTAAAAATAACACATTTCCACTATCCTTGACAATTAAAAATAATAGAAAAGCCCTTTTTTTTTTTTTTTTTTGCTACAATATAATCTTAAGTTAAAATTAACACATTTCCACTATCCTGGACAATTAAAAATAATAGAAAAGCCCTATTTTTTTTTTTTTTGCTACAATATAATCTTAAGTTAAAAATAACACATTTCCACTATCCTTGACAATTAAAAATAATAGAAAAGCCATTTTTTTTTTTGCTACAATATAATCTTAAGTTAAAAATAACACATTTCCACTATCCTTGACAATTAAAAATAATAGAAAAGCCATTTTTTTTTTTGCTACAATATAATCTTAAGTTAAAATTAACACATTTCCACTATCCTTGACAATTAAAAATAATAGAAAAGCCCTATTTTTTTTTCTTTTTTTGCTACAATATAATCTTAAGTTAAAATTAACACATTTCCACTATCCTGGACAATTAAAAATAATAGAAAAGCCATTTTTTTTTTTTGCTACAATATAATCTTAAGTTAAAATTAACACATTTCCACTATCCTGGACAATTAAAAATAATAGAAAAGCCATTTTTTTTTTTTGCTACAATATAATCTTAAGTTAAAAATAACACATTTCCACTATCCTTGACAATTAAAAATAATAGAAAAGCCCTTTTTTTTTTTTTTGCTACAATATAATCTTAAGTTAAAAATAACACATTTCCACTATCCTTGACAATTAAAAATAATAGAAAAGCCCTTTTTTTTTTTTGCTACAATATAATCTTAAGTTAAAAATAACACATTTCCACTATCCTTGACAATTAAAAATAATAGAAAAGCCATTTTTTTTTTTGCTACAATATAATCTTAAGTTAAAATTAACACATTTCCACTATCCTTGACAATTAAAAATAATAGAAAAGCCATTTTTTTTTTTGCTACAATATAATCTTAAGTTAAAAATAACACATTTCCACTATCCTTGACAATTAAAAATAATAGAAAAGCCATTTTTTTTTTTGCTACAATATAATCTTAAGTTAAAAATAACACATTTCCACTATCCTGGACAATTAAAAATAATAGAAAAGCCCTTTTTTTTTTTTTTTTTGCTACAATATAATCTTAAGTTAAAATTAACACATTTCCACTATCCTTGACAATTAAAAATAATAGAAAAGCCCTTTTTTTTTTTTGCTACAATATAATCTTAAGTTAAAATTAACACATTTCCACTATCCTTGACAATTAAAAATAATAGAAAAGCCATTTTTTTTTTTTGCTACAATATAATCTTAAGTTAAAATTAACACATTTCCACTATCCTGGACAATTAAAAATAATAGAAAAGCCATTTTTTTTTTTTGCTACAATATAATCTTAAGTTAAAAATAACACATTTCCACTATCCTTGACAATTAAAAATAATAGAAAAGCCCTTTTTTTTTTTTGCTACAATATAATCTTAAGTTAAAAATAACACATTTCCACTATCCTTGACAATTAAAAATAATAGAAAAGCCCTTTTTTTTTTTTGCTACAATATAATCTTAAGTTAAAAATAACACATTTCCACTATCCTTGACAATTAAAAATAATAGAAAAGCCATTTTTTTTTTTTGCTACAATATAATCTTAAGTTAAAAATAACACATTTCCACTATCCTTGACAATTAAAAATAATAGAAAAGCCATTTTTTTTTTTGCTACAATATAATCTTAAGTTAAAAATAACACATTTCCACTATCCTGGACAATTAAAAATAATAGAAAAGCCCTTTTTTTTTTTTTTTTTGCTACAATATAATCTTAAGTTAAAATTAACACATTTCCACTATCCTTGACAATTAAAAATAATAGAAAAGCCCTTTTTTTTTTTGCTACAATATAATCTTAAGTTAAAATTAACACATTTCCACTATCCTGGACAATTAAAAATAATAGAAAAGCCCTATTTTTTTTTTTTTGCTACAATATAATCTTAAGTTAAAAATAACACATTTCCACTATCCTTGACAATTAAAAATAATAGAAAAGCCCTTTTTTTTTTTTTTTTTTGCTACAATATAATCTTAAGTTAAAATTAACACATTTCCACTATCCTGGACAATTAAAAATAATAGAAAAGCCCTATTTTTTTTTTTTGCTACAATATAATCTTAAGTTAAAAATAACACATTTCCACTATCCTTGACAATTAAAAATAATAGAAAAGCCCTTTTTTTTTTTGCTACAATATAATCTTAAGTTAAAATTAACACATTTCCACTATCCTTGACAATTAAAAATAATAGAAAAGCCATTTTTTTTTTGCTACAATATAATCTTAAGTTAAAAATAACACATTTCCACTATCCTTGACAATTAAAAATAATAGAAAAGCCCTTTTTTTTTTTTGCTACAATATAATCTTAAGTTAAAAATAACACATTTCCACTATCCTTGACAATTAAAAATAATAGAAAAGCCATTTTTTTTTTTTGCTACAATATAATCTTAAGTTAAAAATAACACATTTCCACTATCCTTGACAATTAAAAATAATAGAAAAGCCCTTTTTTTTTTTTTTTTTGCTACAATATAATCTTAAGTTAAAATTAACACATTTCCACTATCCTTGACAATTAAAAATAATAGAAAAGCCCTTTTTTTTTTTGCTGCAATATAATCTTAAGTTAAAAATAACACATTTCCACTATCCTTGACAATTAAAAATAATAGAAAAGCCCTTTTTTTTTTTTGCTACAATATAATCTTAAGTTAAAATTAACACATTTCCACTATCCTGGACAATTAAAAATAATAGAAAAGCCCTTTTTTTTTTTTTCCTACAATATAATCTTAAGTTAAAAATAACACATTTCCACTATCCTTGACAATTAAAAATAATAGAAAAGCCCTTTTTTTTTTTTTTGCTACAATATAATCTTAAGTTAAAAATAACACATTTCCACTATCCTTGACAATTAAAAATAATAGAAAAGCCATTTTTTTTTTTTTTGCTACAATATAATCTTAAGTTAAAAATAACACATTTCCACTATCCTTGACAATCGAAAATAATAGAAAAGCCCCCTTTTTTTTTTTTTGCTACAATATAATCTTAAGTTAAAATTAACACATTTCCACTATCCTTGACAATTAAAAATAATAGAAAAGCCATTTTTTTTTTTTGCTGCAATATAATCTTAAGTTAAAAATAACACATTTCCACTATCCTTGACAATTAAAAATAATAGAAAAGCCCTTTTTTTTTTTTTTTGCTACAATATAATCTTAAGTTAAAAATAACACATTTCCACTATCCTTGACAATTAAAAATAATAGAAAAGCCATTTTTTTTTTTTTGCTACAATATAATCTTAAGTTAAAATTAACACATTTCCACTATCCTTGACAATTAAAAATAATAGAAAAGCCCTTTTTTTTTTTTTTGCTACAATATAATCTTAAGTTAAAAATAACACATTTCCACTATCCTTGACAATTAAAAATAATAGAAAAGCCCTTTTTTTTTTTTTTGCTACAATATAATCTTAAGTTAAAAATAACACATTTCCACTATCCTTGACAATTAAAAATAATAGAAAAGCCCTTTTTTTTTTTTTTGCTACAATATAATCTTAAGTTAAAAATAACACATTTCCACTATCCTTGACAATTAAAAATAATAGAAAAGCCCTTTTTTTTTTTTTGCTACAATATAATCTTAAGTTAAAAATAACACATTTCCACTATCCTTGACAATTAAAAATAATAGAAAAGCCATTTTTTTTTTTTTTGCTACAATATAATCTTAAGTTAAAAATAACACATTTCCACTATCCTTGACAATTAAAAATAATAGAAAAGCCCTTTTTTTTTTTTTTGCTACAATATAATCTTAAGTTAAAAATAACACATTTCCACTATCCTTGACAATTAAAAATAATAGAAAAGCCATTTTTTTTTTTTTGCTACAATATAATCTTAAGTTAAAAATAACACATTTCCACTATCCTTGACAATTAAAAATAATAGAAAAGCCCTTTTTTTTTTTTTTGCTACAATATAATCTTAAGTTAAAAATAACACATTTCCACTATCCTTGACAATTAAAAATAATAGAAAAGCCCTTTTTTTTTTTTGGCTACAATATAATCTTAAGTTAAAAATAACACATTTCCACTATCCTTGACAATTAAAAATAATAGAAAAGCCATTTTTTTTTTTTTGCTACAATATAATCTTAAGTTAAAAATAACACATTTCCACTATCCTGGACAATTAAAAATAATAGAAAAGCCCTTTTTTTTTTTTTTTTGCTACAATATAATCTTAAGTTAAAATTAACACATTTCCACTATCCTGGACAATTAAAAATAATAGAAAAGCCCTTTTTTTTTTTTTTTTTGCTACAATATAATCTTAAGTTAAAATTAACACATTTCCACTATCCTTGACAATTAAAAATAATAGAAAAGCCCTATTTTTTTTTCTTTTTTTGCTACAATATAATCTTAAGTTAAAAATAACACATTTCCACTATCCTGGACAATTAAAAATAATAGAAAAGCCCTTTTTTTTTTTTGCTACAATATAATCTTAAGTTAAAAATAACACATTTCCACTATCCTTGACAATTAAAAATAATAGAAAAGCCCTTTTTTTTTTTTGCTACAATATAATCTTAAGTTAAAAATAACACATTTCCACTATCCTTGACAATTAAAAATAATAGAA
This sequence comes from Palaemon carinicauda, assembly GCF_036898095.1. NCBI lineage: Eukaryota > Metazoa > Arthropoda > Malacostraca > Decapoda > Palaemonidae > Palaemon > Palaemon carinicauda. Next base: position 6,047,755 of record NC_090725.1, on the reverse strand, counting down.
AAGCCATTTTTTTTTTTTGCTACAATATAATCTTAAGTTAAAATTAACACATTTCCACTATCCTTGACAATTAAAAATAATAGAAAAGCCCTTTTTTTTTTTGCTACAATATAATCTTAAGTTAAAAATAACACATTTCCACTATCCTTGACAATTAAAAATAATAGAAAAGCCCTTTTTTTTTTTTTTGCTACAATATAATCTTAAGTTAAAATTAACACATTTCCACTATCCTTGACAATTAAAAATAATAGAAAAGCCCTTTTTTTTTTTTTTTGCTACAATATAATCTTAAGTTAAAATTAACACATTTCCACTATCCTTGACAATTAAAAATAATAGAAAAGCCCTTTTTTTTTTTTTTTGCTACAATATAATCTTAAGTTAAAATTAACACATTTCCACTATCCTTGACAATTAAAAATAATAGAAAAGCCCTTTTTTTTTTTTTTTTTTTGCTACAATATAATCTTAAGTTAAAATTAACACATTTCCACTATCCTTGACAATTAAAAATAATAGAAAAGCCCTTTTTTTTTTTGCTACAATATAATCTTAAGTTAAAAATAACACATTTCCACTATCCTTGACAATTAAAAATAATAGAAAAGCCCTTTTTTTTTTTTTGCTACAATATAATCTTAAGTTAAAAATAACACATTTCCACTATCCTTGACAATTAAAAATAATAGAAAAGCCCTTTTTTTTTTTTTTGCTACAATATAATCTTAAGTTAAAAATAACACATTTCCACTATCCTTGACAATTAAAAATAATAGAAAAGCCATTTTTTTTTTTTTGCTACAATATAATCTTAAGTTAAAATTAACACATTTCCACTATCCTTGACAATTAAAAATAATAGAAAAGCCCTTTTTTTTTTTTGCTACAATATAATCTTAAGTTAAAAATAACACATTTCCACTATCCTTGACAATTAAAAATAATAGAAAAGCCCTTTTTTTTTTTTTGCTACAATATAATCTTAAGTTAAAATTAACACATTTCCACTATCCTTGACAATTAAAAATAATAGAAAAGCCCTTTTTTTTTTTTTTTGCTACAATATAATCTTAAGTTAAAATTAACACATTTCCACTATCCTTGACAATTAAAAATAATAGAAAAGCCCTTTTTTTTTTTTTTTGCTACAATATAATCTTAAGTTAAAATTAACACATTTCCACTATCCTTGACAATTAAAAATAATAGAAAAGCCCTTTTTTTTTTTTTGCTACAATATAATCTTAAGTTAAAATTAACACATTTCCACTATCCTTGACAATTAAAAATAATAGAAAAGCCCTTTTTTTTTTTTTTTGCTACAATATAATCTTAAGTTAAAATTAACACATTTCCACTATCCTTGACAATTAAAAATAATAGAAAAGCCCTTTTTTTTTTTTTTTGCTACAATATAATCTTAAGTTAAAATTAACACATTTCCACTATCCTTGACAATTAAAAATAATAGAAAAGCCCTTTTTTTTTTTTGCTACAATATAATCTTAAGTTAAAAATAACACATTTCCACTATCCTTGACAATTAAAAATAATAGAAAAGCCCTTTTTTTTTTTTTTTGCTACAATATAATCTTAAGTTAAAATTAACACATTTCCACTATCCTTGACAATTAAAAATAATAGAAAAGCCCTTTTTTTTTTTTTTTTTGCTACAATATAATCTTAAGTTAAAAATAACACATTTCCACTATCCTTGACAATTAAAAATAATAGAAAAGCCCTTTTTTTTTTTTTTGCTACAATATAATCTTAAGTTAAAATTAACACATTTCCACTATCCTTGACAATTAAAAATAATAGAAAAGCCCTTTTTTTTTTTTTTGCTACAATATAATCTTAAGTTAAAATTAACACATTTCCACTATCCTTGACAATTAAAAATAATAGAAAAGCCCCCCTTTTTTTTTTTTTTTTGCTACAATATAATCTTAAGTTAAAATTAACACATTTCCACTATCCTTGACAATTAAAAATAATAGAAAAGCCCTTTTTTTTTTTTGCTACAATATAATCTTAAGTTAAAATTAACACATTTCCACTATCCTTGACAATTAAAAATAATAGAAAAGCCCTATTTTTTTTTCTTTTTTTGCTACAATATAATCTTAAGTTAAAATTAACACATTTCCACTATCCTTGACAATTAAAAATAATAGAAAAGCCCTTTTTTTTTTTTTGCTACAATATAATCTTAAGTTAAAAATAACACATTTCCACTATCCTTGACAATTAAAAATAATAGAAAAGCCCTTTTTTTTTTTTTGCTACAATATAATCTTAAGTTAAAATTAACACATTTCCACTATCCTGGACAATTAAAAATAATAGAAAAGCCCAATTTTTTTTTTTTGCTACAATATAATCTTAAGTTAAAATTAACACATTTCCACTATCCTTGACAATTAAAAATAATAGAAAAGCCCTTTTTTTTTTTTGCTACAATATAATCTTAAGTTAAAAATAACACATTTCCACTATCCTTGACAATTAAAAATAATAGAAAAGCCCTTTTTTTTTTGCTGCAATATAATCTTAAGTTAAAAAATAACACATTTCCACTATCCTGGACAATTAAAAATAATAGAAAAGCCCAATTTTTTTTTTTTGCTACAATATAATCTTAAGTTAAAATTAACACATTTCCACTATCCTTGACAATTAAAAATAATAGAAAAGCCCAATTTTTTTTTTTTGCTACAATATAATCTTAAGTTAAAAATAACACATTTCCACTATCCTTGACAATTAAAAATAATAGAAAAGCCCTTTTTTTTTTGCTGCAATATAATCTTAAGTTAAAAAATAACACATTTCCACTATCCTGGACAATTAAAAATAATAGAAAAGCCCAATTTTTTTTTTTTGCTACAATATAATCTTAAGTTAAAATTAACACATTTCCACTATCCTTGACAATTAAAAATAATAGAAAAGCCCAATTTTTTTTTTTTGCTACAATATAATCTTAAGTTAAAATTAACACATTTCCACTATCCTTGACAATTAAAAATAATAGAAAAGCCCTTTTTTTTTTTTGCTACAATATAATCTTAAGTTAAAAATAACACATTTCCACTATCCTGGACAATTAAAAATAACAGAAAAGCCCATCAGAGTTCATTAATAACATGGAAGCAGGTAAGGTATGATTTTAGAAGATGAAATCAAAACCTTTTAACAGAGAGGGAGATTGAGACTTGGTTGCCTAGAACGTCGTAATATTTTATCTAAACTCCGCGAGAATCTAAATCTTTCATCTCTCCTTTTGGATGGAGAGATGAAAAGACATACCCTTCTTTTGAAGACATTAAATTGACTATTCCTTCGACGTTAGTAACGAAAAGATTTCCTTAGCGATACAAAAATCCATCTCCTGCAGAGGAGACGATATCCTAATCTTTCATCTCTCCTTTTGGATGGAGAGATGAAAAGATATGCACTTTTATTGAAGACATTAAATAATCCTTCAACGTTAGTAACGAAAAGATTTCCTTAGCGATACAAAAATCCATCTCCTGCAGAGGAGACGATATCCTAATCTTTCATCTCTCCTTTTGGATGGAGAGATGAAAAGACATACACCTTTTTGAAGACATCAAATTGACTAATCCTTCAACGTTAGTAACGAAAAGATTTCCTTAGCAATAAAGTTAGTAACGAAAATATTTCCTTAGCAATAAAGTTAGTAACGAAAAGATTTCCTTAGCAATAAAGTTAGTAACGAAAAGATTTCCTTAGCAATAAAGTTAGTAACGAAAAGATTTCCTTAGCAATACAAAAGTCCATCTCCTGCAGAGGAGACGATATCCTTTGACCCCGGAGTGACTCGAACACCCAGCCTTCTGATCTGGAGTCAGACGCGCTACCATTGCGCCACGAGGCCAACTTGACAAATTACGGTCCCCGTAAGGAATTTCTACATCTCAATGTCAAGTGCCAATTACAAAATCTTCTTAATATAATAAATCCTCCCTTTCATTTACAAGAGTATTTTGAATAAAGGATTTTCCTAAATTATTCCTATCCACAACATCTTGAGCAATCGAAATTAAAGGATGAATAGAAAAGAAAATCCATAATCTTGCCCACAAAATCTTGAGCAATCCAAATTAAAGGATGAATAGAAAAGAAAATCCATAATCAATCAATCACTTGAGCATAAAAGGACAAAATTTTCTTAATATAACAAATCCTTCCTTTTATTCATAAGACTATTTTGAATAAAGGATTTTTCTAAAATTATTCCTGCCCACATCATCTTGAGCAATCCAAATTAAAGGATGAATAGAAAAGAAAATCCATAATCAATCAATCACTTGAGCATAAAAGGACAAAATCTTCTTAATATAACAAATCCTTCCTTTTATTCATAAGACTATTTTGAAAAAAGGATTTATCTAATTTATTCCTGCCCACAACATCTTGAGCAATCCAAATTAAAGGATGAATAGAAAAGAAAATCCATAATCAATCAATCACTTGAGCATAAAAGGACAAAATCTTCTTAATATAATAAATCCTCTCTTTCATTCATAAGACTATTTTGAATAAAGGATTTATCTAAATTATTCCTGCCCACAACACCTTGAGCAATCCAAATTAAAGGATGAATAGAAAAGAAAATCCATAATCAATCAATCACTTGAGCATAAAAGGACAAAATTTTCTTAATATAACAAATCCTTCCTTTTATTCATAAGACTATTTTGAATAAAGGATTTTCCTAAATTATTCCTGCCAACAACATCTTGAGCAATCCAAATTAAAGGATGAATAGAAAAGAAAATCCATAATCAATCAATCACTTGAGCATAAAAGGACAAAATTTTCTTAATATAACAAATCCTTCCTTTTATTCATAAGACTATTTTAAATAAAGGATTTATCTAATTTATTCTTGCCCACAACATCTTGAGCAATCCAAATTAAAGGATGAATAGAAAAGAAAATCCATAATCAACCAATCACTTGAGCATAAAAGGACAAAATCTTCTTAATATAATAAATCCTTCCTTTTATTCATAAGACTATTTTGAATAAAGGATTTTTCTAAATTATTAGGCCCACAAGATCTTGAGCAATCCAAATTAAAGGATGAATAGAAAAGAAAATCCATAATCAATCAATCACTTGAGCATAAAAGGATTAATTATCAATAGATGATAAAAGAAACTGTTATGACACGACTTCTTAAGGATATTCAGTTCACCCTTAACTCAACGGAAAGAGTTCTTCAAAGACCGAGTCTCTCCCCTTTGTTTCAGATTAAAAAAAAGAAGGTAGATTAAAGAGATTTTCTTCAATCTTCGTTCTCACGTTCTTATATTCCACCATCTTAATAATATTATTATTATTATTATTATTATTATTATTATTATTATTATTATTATTATTACTATCCAAGCTACAACCCTAGTTGGAAAAGCAAGATGCTATAAGCCCAGGGGCTCCAACAGTGAAAAATAGCCCAGTGAGGAAAGGAAATAAGGAAATAAATAAATGAAGAGACCAAATTAACAATAAATCATTCTAAAAAAAGTAATAACGTCAAAACAGACATGTCACATATAAACTATTAACAACATCAAAAACAAATATGTCATAAATAAACTATAAGAAGACTCATGTCCGCCTGGTCATAAAGGGCATTAGCTTCCCTAAAATCAATACTGTGATCATCATCATCTAAAATAAGGAAAAATTCTTACTGAATAAATCAGAAGGGTTAATTCTGGAGTAAAATTCCAATCAAATAAATTTTGCCAGTGTTTCATTCATAAAGGCTAATTCTATAGTGAAATTATAAGCCGGTTAATTTTGCGATGAAAATTGTTCCATTCGTGAAGGCTAATTCTACAGTGGGATTACTATCCAATAAATTCTGCCAAAAAAATATTTTATTCATAATGGGCAATTCTGAAAAAAAAAAAAAAAATTAAAATCCAATATATTTTGCCAGCAATTTTTTCATTTATGAAGGCTAATTATAGTGAAATTATATTCCAACAAATTTCGCCAAAAATATCTCATTCACAAAGGCTAATTCTACAGTGAAATTACAATACAATAAATTTTGTCAACAAATCTTCCATTCAAAAAGCCTAAGTCTACAGTGAAAATACAATCCAATAAATTTTACTGAAAAAAACTTTCATTCAGGAAGTCTTATTCTATATTAGAATTACAATCCAATAAATTTGGACAAAAACTGTCTCATTCATAAAGTTTAATTCTACAATGAAATGACAATACAATAAATTTGCTGAAAAACTTTCTTTCATAATGGCCGACTGTACAGTGAGATTACTACCCAATAAGTTTCGCCAACAAATTTATCATTTAAAAAGGGTTCATCATTCAGTGAAATTAGTCCAATGAATTCTTTAGACAAATGTTTCACTCACATAGGCTTAATTTGCAGTAAAATTATAATTAATCTAATCTATTTTACGGACAAACATTTCATTAATAAACTCTAATTCTACGGTGAGATTACAATCCAATAGATTATCAAATTTGTGGGAAAAAAATTGATTGAAATAATGAATCCGAATAAAAAGTGAAAACTACAAAAAATTGATTGCTCTAAACAGATAAGGAACTTATTCCCTATTTTCATTAATGTATAGAAATAGGGAAAGGCTATATAGTATTTTCGGGTGGGCCCTCAGGCTCAGGACAACATTATAATAAACTGCCAACTGAAATGAAGGACCTAAAGGGAGCAATTGAATTTAAGAAGACACTAAAGACATTACTTTTCACAAGATAATATGATTTATAAGATGCTACAATCAAAGAATTGTATAAGTTATAATGAAAATGTTTCGTTAGATGATTAGTATGGACCCGTCCGAGAAGTAGTTCACTCGACTTCAGTGGAGGGTTGGATTTAAACCCAAAACAAGTAATGTATAGAAATAGGGAAAGGCTAGTATTTTCGGGTGGGCCCTCAGGCTCAGGACTACAGTAGGTCACGATACAGAAGCTGTAATGGGCAAGGTCTATAGATCTACAGACCTCACTCAGTGGGTCCTGGACATGAGAACCATGATAATACGGTCACTATCGATTCGGATTAATGAACCAGGTACTTGTTAGGCCCGATAAGTTATGATAAATTAATGGCCACCATCGATATGATGCAACAAAAAGTTACGTATGAGCTGACATGGTAGACACAGAGCTGCAAAAAAAAAAAAAAAAAAAAAAAAAAAAAAAAAAAAAAAAAAAAAACAGTTAATTACACAAACCACAATTATTGCATGGAGGGAATAATAAAGTCAAAAACTCACCAGAGAGAGAGAGAGAGAGAGAGAGAGAGAGAGAGAGAGAGAGAGAGAGAGAGAGAGAGAGAGAGAGAGAGAGATTGTTCAATAACGTGCATGTCATTTTATGATAACATCCCAATTATGACGTAGATAGACCGTTTTCTTTTGCGACGTAAATAGACCGTTTTCTTTAGCGATAAAGTCGTTCAAAAGGGAATTAAACTCTCAGAAGAAAAAAAAAATTCTTAGGTGGAAGTGGAAGTCTTACCACTAAAATAGGCGAAAAGGTATCATAGGAATTGAAGAAAAGGGAGTCAATGAGAGCATTCCGAAACCTACTAGTTACAGACCATAATAATTACATGCTTACCGTGGAATACAACATTCTCAACTTTTCAATACAGCAATTTCCGTTTTATTTCTTGACTGTTAAATTCTAAGACCTTTATTCTTAAATGAAATCTTGAATTATTCCCATTGACAATGAAAAGTAATGAAAGGTCACAGTCGTGTTTTTGGAAAGCATAGTTGAATTAAAAAGTGTTCTTATGCCGGATGGTTTATTCGTTATAGACATAAATAGATTGAAGTATAATACCTAATTTGCTTATGGTAATAGTTAATTATCATTTGGAAATAGATATACAGTCAGATATACCAATACTATTATTAATTAGAAAAGGCTTTGGCCCACGCTGTCTGGATAACAGGAATTTTATAAACACACACAAACACACAAATATATATATATATATATATATATATATATATATATATATATATATATATATATATATACATATATATATATATGTATATATATATATATATATATATATATATATATATATATATATATACATACATATATATACATACACATATATATACATACATACATACATACATATATATATATATATATATATATATATATATATATATATATATATATATATATATGCCTTTTATTCCACTTCCTTTTCATGTTGCGGCTGATTTCCTATTTTATAATCTTTTTGTTTTCTAAAAAGAAAAGTATTCCGTCAGATGGTTCTACCAGTTTTTACTTCTACACAAAGAAAAACTTGGAGCCTTACTAAAGACTTAGAACATGAGCTAGTTACAACTCAAGGAACTATGGATGGAATTATGAAAGCAATAATAATAAGAGAGAGAAAAAAGCAACATAGATACGAGAGCAAATTAAAGTAGAGGATATTCTAACAACACATAAGAAGAAGAAACTGACATGGGCAGGACATATAACGAGAATGACAGAAAATATATGGACTTTAAATAACAGACTGGGTGCTTAGAAATTGCCGACGAAGCCGGGGAAGGAAGAGAAGACGATGCATTGACGACCTAAGAAAATTAGGGTGTACAGACTGGCAAAGAAAGACCATAAACAGACGGGGGAGTGGAGGGACATGTCTGAGGCCTTTGTCCTGCAGTGGTTTACCAACGGCTGATGATAATGATGATAATAATACGCCCTAATCTCTAGTTAATGCACTCCTAGTTTTTTAATATTTCATTGGGCTTTTACTAATTATTTTATTGCTATGGATATTATATATATATAAAGATCTATATATATATAATATATATATATATATATATATATATATATATATATATATATATATATATATATATACATATATATATATATATATATATATATATATATATATGTATGTATGTATATATATATATATATATATATATATATATATATATATATATATATATATATATATATATATATGTATATATATATATATATATATATATATATATACATATATATATATATATATATATATATATATATATATATATATATATATATATATACATATATATATATATACATATATATATATATATATATATATATATATATATATATATATATAATATTATTATTATTATCATTACTAGCCACGCCACAACCCCAGTTGGAAAAGCAAGATGCTATAAGCCCAAGGGCTCCAACAGAGAAAAATAGCTCAGTGAGGAAAGGAAATAAGGAGATAAATATCAGCTCTCATAGACGAACAGCTGTGTTTGTTTACATTGCTTGTAGAAAGTTTTCAAAAATGTTAGCCAGCTATTTGCAAACCATTAGCAGTCAAGTTTAATCGACAAATTATTTACGTGTACAACGATGCTAGTTCAAAACCCCAGGCATTTTACATAAGGTAATAATTGAAAACAATCTATTCGTAACGTTTAAATCGAAAGACAGATATAAAGTATGAGTTTTTGCCTACATATTGTTATCATTATCACTAATGACAAATTTCAGTCTCTCCTAGCAAGGCAAATATGCAACCATTAACCCATAGAAAACTAGCAAGTTTTATCAGCAAAATGTCATAAAACTGACATTTTCTAAATACATACGTCGTGTAATTCTTGAACATGAAGATGGCATTCTTTGCAGTAATGTCTATAGTTCATTTCTTTTATTGAGGCAGATTTGCACCGACTCGCAGCGGTGCCCTTTTAGCTCGGAAAAGTTTCCCGATCGCTGATTGGTTGGACAAGATAATTCTAGCAAATCAGCGACCAGAAAACTTTTCCGAGCTAAAAGAGCACCGTTGCGAGTCTGTGCAAATATGACTCGCTAAAAGAAATGGACTATAGTAATGTTGGTTACCATTGGCCGGTCCTCCTCCCTTGCTCCCAAAACAATTATTACGCAGATCTTTTCTTAGCAATACAGTTTCTCTCATTCTCCGTAAAAGAAAAACCATTATTTCAATCAATGGGATCCACTTGCTTCTAAATATGTCCTCTTGCAATTGCAATTTCTCTTGCCATCTTTACATAAATAACCTAACCATCGCAACTATGTTAACTACTTCCCTCGCATTTCATTGCTCACCTTGTCATTCATCGCAGTTCAATATAACATCTTAAGACTCAATGTAGTCAGATTCCAAACATCTTAAGACTCAACGTAGTCAGATTCCAAACATCTTAAGACTCAACGTAGCCTAGTCAGATTCCAAACATCTTAAGACTCAACGTAGTCAGATTCCAAACATCTTAAGACTCAACGTAGTCAGAGTCCAAACATCTTAAGACTCAACGTAGTCAGATTCCAAACATCTTAAGACTCAACGTAGTCAGATTCCAAAGTCCTTCATCCGCAAAATGAGTTACTCGGCTTTATACAATCTAACTTCTACTTTATTCTAGAATGGTATTTTACAACACAATATTTGTCATGTGACGGGCCGAGAGAAAGGTTATGACTCAAAGGCGGGATGCAATCAACTGAGTAACTTTATTAAAGAACTCTCTCCTTTATATACAAAACCTCAAGGCAACAGGAATTTTCATGTTCGAAAAACAGACAATGTTAGAGAGGAAAAACGCAGACATGTTTATTCTGGTTCTTTTTAGTGCGAGGGAAGAGCGCAGATACAAGCATAATATATACAAAATAATTTATGTACGATCGTGTGACACACAGTTGGTACAGTCAAAACTTTGACTGGCTCATCTGCATCACGTACCCTCACTATTATCACTTTTAATCTTTTCGTGAACATATCCATCCATCCTGACTAGCAATTCCTTTCATAATCTAATCCTTACTAAACTCCACTGGTAACTCCTCTCATTTCTAACACTAAGCGACATAAAAGCCATTTTTTCATGTTTTTAAATGGATGGAAAAAATACTAAAACCAATAATAAAATAAATCCGGCAAGTACAAATACTTCAAGTTTATTTGCTCCATGTTGAGTTATAAACTTGAGTTGTATTAAAGCAAATACATTCATGCTTATGTTTTTTTTTTTTTTTTTTTTTTTTTTTTTGTGCAACAAAAGAGTATCTAATTTGATGTTATAATACTTTATAGACTACTTTTATAGAATTGCTCCCTTACTATGTGTTGCCTCCCTGTCCCTGCTTTTGTAAGCTACCTATGGAGACAAAAGTGAATACAAGAACAGAGGACGTGTTTATTTTCCGCACAAAAATGTTTCCTATCCACCATCATGATGGACCAGTGTAACAGCTTATGGGCTGTGACGGGCCGAGAGAAAGGTTGTGACTCAAAGGCAGGAAGCAATCAACTGAGTAAGTTTATTAAAGAACACTCTCCTTTATATACAAAACCTCAAGGCAACAGGAATTTTCATGTTCGAAAAACAGACAATGTTAGAGAGGAAAAACGCAGACATGTTTATTCTGGTTCTTTTTAGTGCGAGGGAAGAGCGCAGATACAAGCATAATATATACAAAATAATTTATGTACGATCGTGTGACACATGGTTGGTACAGGGCCCAGGAGTCACTTGATCTTCGATGGTATGAAACTTGCGAATCACATAAAGGTGACAAAATACCGTAGGAAGAAGAATTCTCTGAATGTTGTATTTAACAGTTATAAGATAGATGATGGAATTGAAGAGATTCTGACAAAGCACAACATGCCAACAATTGAACAGCTGAGAAGAGAGGGAATTTTTGAAAACAGAATTGAGTGGAGAAGACAACTGATTCCACTGACAGGCTGAAAGCCTACCTGGGAGTGGAAGTGAAGTCAAGTGAAGATAGATGATCTAGATGAGGATGCTGATGTTAGGACTCATAAATTTAATTCTAAAGCCAGATGTAATAATCATTATTGATAAATTCAAATGTGTGAAGTTTTATTTCAAGTTCGAACGCAAAAGTCACACAATAGAACTTCAAAATGGTAGCAGCGTCAAAGGTGTTGTCGTGTATAAGTGTAAAAAGTGTCAAGTTGTGTGATACTAATGGTAAAGTACGAAAAGATGAATTAAAGAATGCATTGTATATATCCTACGAGTATGATATAGTTTATGTCAAAGAAGAGTGCAAAGGTTGTATTTACTCCTGAACATGCAAAATTAATTACTCCAGATGGTACAGATTTTGAAATCCACACATCAAATGTTGTATATTCTAAATACTGTAAATATTTAAAACTATACAAATAACTTGAAAGATGGGAACAAAATCTTACACCATTATAATGTGAAAGATATTTTAAAGTTAGAATATGCTGTTGAAGGTATAAAAATTTCTGGTAAAATGAGCTGTGCATTAGGAAAAATTACACGGTGCAGAAACAGGGAATCAGATAAGGAAACAACGAAAAGACTAGCCTCATTGACCACCCCTGCACGAGAAGGCTACATGTTTGCTATTTCTTTCTTGATGATTTCTCTGGAGTGATGATGGTGTTCCTTTAGCAGACAGCACACCTAATGGTTCTGTGAAGTGTATCAAGACAGACAATGGTACTGCATTTACACTAGCCGAGTTCAAAACTTGCATGGTGAAAAATTACATCAAGCATGAATTTTCTGCCCTATACAGTATTCCCCTTACCAGCTTAACCATTAAATTTCATCTACAGACAAGGATAAGCAACAGATTGGATGAACTCTTGATCACTGAGAAACCTGTGCAACATGTTATTCCAGTTTCTTCTACTTATTCTAATGTTGTTACTGTTCTTAAAATATTTCATTTTTCCTTGTTTCCTTTCCTCACTGGGCTATTTTCCCTGTTGGAGCCCCTCGACTTATAGTATCCGGCTTTTTCAAACTTGGAGAATATGCACATTTTTGGAACTGTATGTTATGCATACGTACAAAATAGCACTTTTGAAGAATTTTTTTTCATGAGATGGCCAGATATTTGCTGTTAGAAGGAAAGTTACCTGAACGTTGTGGACGTCTACAGTAAAGGCAGAGGCCTATATCAGAAATAGATGTTACAACACAAGAATAGGAAAGACCATATTTGAAATAATGACTGAACAAAAGCCAAACTTGGAGAATATGCACATTTTTGGAACTGTATGTTATGCATACGTAGAAAATAAGAAGAAACTGGACGCACACGGTGAACAAGGGGCATTTCTGGACTACGACACACAGAATGCACACAGTGAACAAGGGGTATTTCTGGACTACGACACACAGAATGCACACAGTGAACAAGGGGCATTTCTAGACTGCGACACACAGAATGCACACAGTGAACAAGGGGCATTTCTGGACTACGACACACACAATGCACACAGTGAACAAGGGGCATTTCTGGACTACGACACACAGAATGCACACAGTGAACAAGGGGCATTTCTGGACTACGACACACAGAATGCACACAGTGAACAAGGGGCATTTCTGGACTACGACACACAGAATGCACACAGTGAACAAGGGGCATATCTGGACTACGACACACACAATCCAGCATACCTTGTGTATTTTCCAGAGTGAGATGATATGAAAAGAGTAACAAATATTAAAGTGAAAGAAAAATTTCAAGCACCAGTATGTAGAAGAATATCCCAATCTAAGAGTTGGAACTGAAGAAACTGAACAAAGCAAGCAACTATAGTCCATTTCTTTTAGCGATGCATATTTGCACCGACTCGCGGCGGTGCCCTTTTAGCTCGGAAAAGTTTCCGGATCGCTGATTGGTTAGAATTATCTCGTCCAACCAATCAGCGATCCGTAAATTTTTCCGAGCTAAAAGGGCACCGCCGCGAGTCGGTGCAAATCTGCATCGCTGAAAGAAATGGACTATAGTAATTGAAGTTGAAGAAAAAAAAAAGGAAATGAAAAAAGACAGTACCATCAAAGACAATGAACCTCGCCTATTTACTTGGATGACTAAGTAACGGATGAAGGTGATATATCAAATGCAGCAAAATGCGCTAGTGAATACTGATACCATATTGCCGATGTCCCAGAAACGTACAAGAAGGTCTCGCATCTCCAGAGTCCCTGCAGTGTCTTCTTCTTCTTCTTAGATTGCCCAGCCTTACTGTTGGACACGGGCTTTTGCGTTGGCAGCCCGTCAGTGGGGGAATGATTATGTGCTGGGATTGAACCTTTATTTATTCAAGCACATGTTTTTTTGTGATGTTTTATTACCATAGGCAGGTAATAAGGTAGGTGTCAAGAAGCTATGAAAGAGAAAATGAATGCCTTGGAAGAAAATAGCACTTTTGATCAGGTAACACTTCATAAAGACCGAAAAGCTATTGACAGAAAGTAAGCATATGCTGTGAAATTTAAAGTATGATACGTACATACATACATACATATACCAGGGCACTTCCCCCAATTTTGGGGGGTAGCCGACATCAACAAATGAAACTTTGTTGCTGTCTCACAGGATGTAGTTACAGGAGAGGGGGTTCCCAGCCCCCTCGTCCCGTCCCTATTAGTCGCCTCTTACGACACGCAGGGATAACGTTGGCGATATTCTAATTTTTATATGCCCCCGCGGCCACAGGGGGCAAAAAAAAAAATACTTGCTAGTAAGGGATGTAGACTATGAAGAAACTTTCGCAACTACTTCACCACACACTTCAATCCGGATGCTGATGCAGATAGAAGCTACAGAAAGATGTAAAAGTTTATCAGACGGATGTAAAAACTGCTTACTTGAATGCTGATATAGATTGTGAAATTTATTTAGAGCACATGAAGGTTCTATGAGAAAAAAAAAATTGTAAATTAAACAAATTGTGTATTATTATTATTATTATTATTATTATTATTATAATTATTATTATTATTATTATTATTATTAATTGCTAAGCTATAACCCTAGTTGAAAAAGCCGGATGCTGTAAGTCGAGGGGCTCCAATAGGGAAAATACCCCAATGAGGAAGGGAAACAAGGAAAAATGAAATATTTTAAGAACAGTAACAACATTAAAATAAGTAGAAGAAACTGGAATTACATGTTGCACAGGTTTCTCACTGATCAAGAGTTCATCCAATCTGTTGCTGATCCTTGTCTGTAGATGAAATTTAATGGTTAGGCTGAATCCATGATTTTGATTTGGGTAAAGAATTTGATTAGTTTAGCCAGCAGTGATGGTGTACTTCATGCCATAAATAAGTCTCTCAAGAACAGATTCGAAATGAAAAACATGGGAAACTGTCTTGGTTTTTAGGAATTGAATTCACTTTTGAATCAGATGGGACTGTGGCATTAATCAAAGGAAATACTATGAGAGAATTCTTGAGAGGTTTCATATGAAGGAGTATTAGCCTAAATCTGTTCCATGTGATCTAAGTGTAATGCCAGGCTGACACTTGCACGACTTTTTGCCACGAATTTGTCGTGGTAAGTCGTGACATTTTGTGGCACGAACTGGAAAATAAAAAATAAAAACAAATTACCTCAGAATCACAGCTCACCTGTCCACATTGACACGAACTGGCACGACGAGTTCATGCATAGTTTTAGCTTAGTTTGCGCACATCCCGCATCGTCCCGAGTTCACAAACAGTTCGCGCATAGTTCGCGCATAGTTCACGAAATTTTGTCGTGACCAAAATTTTGAACATTTCAAAATTCTAGTCACGACATGCCACGATGTCACAACAGGTTCACGACGAGTTCACTCCAGTTCACGACGAGTTCACGCCAGTTCACGACTCGAGTCGTGACAATGAGTGCCACAAATTCGTGCAAGTGTCAGGGTACCTTAAGCAAGTTCACTTTTAGAAATTCTACTGAGTTGGCTGATCCAACTTTGTATAGATAAAGTGTTGGGAGTTTGATTTATGTTATGATAGGAGCAATGCCTGATTTAAGTTATGCAGTAACTAAGTAAGTTATCACAGTCAAGGTCCAAGCCCACTGTACCAACCGTGTGTCACACGATCGTACATACTTCATTTTGTGCTTGTATCTTCGCTCTCCCCTCGCACTAAAAAGAACCTGAAATAACATGTCTGTTTTCTCATTGGTAACAGTGTCGACTTTTGAACATGAAAATTCTTGTTGCTTGAGATTTTGTATATAAAGGAGAGTGTTCTATAATAAACTAACTCAGTTGCTTTCATACTGCCTTTGAGTTCACAACCTTCCCTACGGCCCGTCACACCACCATAGCTCACTTGAGTATAGCCAAACATGAACTGAAGTTTATCAAAGGTACAATGCAGTATAGTTTAATGTATAAGAAATCAGACTTATTGAAATTAATTGGTTATTGTGATTCAGACTGGGGAGCGTCTGAAGATAGAGGCAGTGTCACAGGTGATAGTTTTCAGATGGATAGAAATTGTTCTTTGATTTCATGGAAAAGTGAGAAACAGAAAGTATAATAGCTTCATCTACTTGTGAAGCAGATTACATGGTTCTGAATTGTGCAATGGAAAAAGCAAACTTTCTGAGGCAGTTGCATTCTGACATGTCACCCTGTGACAGGAGTACTGTGATTTTGTATGTAGACAACATGGGAGCTATACCATTGCCCAAAAACCCTGAACATCATCGACAGTGTATGCAAATCAATATCAAGTACAATGATATAAGTTGACAAGTTGAATATAAGATTTTTGATCTAATGTATGTATTTTCTGATGAGAACATTGCAGATTTATTTACAAAGCCCATATCTAAGCAAAAGTTGGAAAAGCTTATTCTTGACAAAGGAAAGTAACTTGAGTTTAAGAGAGGGTATTAAGTTATAAACTTACGTTCCGGTGAGGCAAATATGTATATTTTTTTGCTGTGCAACAAAAGTGACATTTAACTTAATGTTATAATACTTTATAAAGTACATTTAAAGAAATGGTCTCTTGTTGTGTGTTGCCCCTTTGTGCCTGTTTTTGTAAGCTACTTTGGAGCAAAAAGTAAATGCAAGAAATGAAACCTTCTTTGCTTTTTCCCACGCAAATAATTCTACCCTCCATCATGTCGGACCTCAGCATAACACTTCATCAATCATAATCATAAAAATGTCTCTTGCTTTATTAAAACTCCTGACGATTCCAGTAATAATGATAACCAACATATCATCAAAGCATTAGCTAACGAAACAGACAACACCACACTCTCTTCCTTACAAAACAGTATTGATCATATTATTCAATGATAAACAACATTTGTAGGGATAATGCACCGTTGATATGAATGTTTAGGGTTCCTGAATGCAAGATTTCCTCTGGCCATTTAAAGTAGGATTTCTCTTGTCATTTAACTTTTGGCATGATTATGACACACCATTTGATCCAGTATGATAAGACTACACACTTACTGTAATAAGCAGCAAGCTAACGCTGACGTTCCTCTATCACTAATGTGACACATCATCTTGCATCTAAAGACCTAACACACTGGTTGTCTTCTTCATTCCATATTTAGACCTGGCTTGCAAGATGACGACATTTCACGCCAAGCCAACTTGGACCTCCAACTAGCCAAAAGGCAAAATTGACTGCCCCTGGTGAGGCTCGAACTCACAACCCCGGCATGGCTTAGCAACGACCACTGTCTTATAAGTACCGTGCGCTAACCGATTGCGCCACAGGGGCCTAGCCCTCACAGTCGCCCGTAGAGGGAAAACGATTCACTCTACTATGACACGCGGACGTTATACTCTGAAAAGGCGCCACCCACCTTCGTCTAGGCCTATAACATTATGCTCGGCTGGTCCTTATATGGAAAATTTGAGCAGCGTCCTCTCCTAAAGGAACTCTGTCGGAACAGAACAGATTTTACCTCTCATAAGAAAGCTTGACATTTAATTTAATCTTCAAAATTAATGAACCCATCGAAAATATGACGTTCCCGGATATAAGGAAAAACTTCAAAGGCAGTAAAAATAAATCTAAGTTAATGAAAGAAAGTACAAAAGGCACTAACATGAAAACTAATACTTTAGAATAGGATGACTCAACATCTTATATAGTAATAAGAGAGAGAGAGAGAGAGAGAGAGAGAGAGAGAGAGAGAGAGAGAGAGAGAGAGAGAGAG
>NC_090725.1:5994520-6029159 GCF_036898095.1 Palaemon carinicauda | reverse complement strand
GCGCGAGGATTTTTCGACTTATAAATAAGCCCCGGCTTTAAAAAAAATCCAGCAGCATTGCCACACATCACGAGGGTAACGCGATCCTTGAATGCTTTAAAGCCAGAGGCTTTGGCTTCCTCTTTGAACAGGAAAGTTCGCGACGGCATTCTCTTCCAAAACAAGCCAGTCTCATCCATAGTAAAGACTTGTTCCGGCTTGTATCCACCTTCGGCGATGATATTCTTGAACGTCTGGTTCACGTAAGTTTCCAGCAGCGGCAGTGTCAGCGGAAGCAGACTCCCCATGCAGGGAAACGCTTTTCAGGGCGAAGCGTTTCTGAAACTTCGCGAACCATCCTTTGCTTGCGGAAAAAACGTTTCTGAGGCTGGGAATCAGTGGATGTCCCTGGTTGAGGATCATCTGCATCATCATCATCTTCAGCATGGTTGCCGTCGTCGTCTTAGGTTCCTTTGCAGCAAAATTCTCATATAAGCTCAAAGCCTTTGTTTGGATGGTGTTCGTATCCAACGCTATGTTCTTCTTCCGGCAGTCGGCAATCCACACAGCTAAAGCACCTTCCATGCGTACGATCGTTTTATTACGCGTTGTAACGACTCGCTTCGCTGATCTGCTAAAGGTGATTGCAGCCGTCTTTCTAATGTTCGCCTCGTCCTTCTTGATATAGCGAACAGTAGATTCGTTGATGCCAAAATGGCGGCCGCGGCCGGCGGGCCGCGTAACTTCTACCATCTTTTAACATGTCGGGAAGCGTAACCTTCTCAGCTATCGTCATCATCCTTCGGTGGCGTTTAGGCTCACTACCAGCCTTAAGAGAAGCAGAACGCTTGGGAGCCATTACAGTAGGATTTACAGTAACAAAAAGTTCAACTTAAAAAAAGTCGCACACAGCACAGATTCACACACTTAAGAACGTCTACTCAGCGATACGCTGGTAACAGAGAGTGGACGATCCAGCCCCGCGAGAACTTTGATGCTGCGGGTAGGAGATGCGGGCAAAACACCAATCACAGGCTAGATAACAAAACTTGAGTTCTGATTCGTCATCTATCAGCGCTTGAACCAATCACAACCCGTCTTACAGTACTATGATGCTTTGGTTACCTACTCATAGAAGATGCCCCGCGCATACCGAACGTACGTAGATTAAGTACAATACCGTAATAATAATAAATAATGATAATAATACTGTACAGTAATAATAATAATAATAATGATAATAATAATAACAATAATAATTTTATTAACAACAACAACAATAATAATAATAATAACAATAATAATAATACAGCTTTACGTACGCTATTTTACGCCTCTCTCTCTCTCTCTCTCTCTCTCTCTCTCTCTCTCTCTCTCTCTCTCTCTCTCTCTCTCCTCTCTCTCTCTCTCTCTCGTACGCTTATTCGAAATGTGATTTTTGCAACAAAGAATATTATTGGATGCAGTACTGTACTACGTACGTATACATACAAAAGATTCATGGAAAAGAAGCACATCCATTACAGTACACACCATTCTAATATGGTATGACTGCATCTGATTTGCGTTTCATGTTCGATTTAATTTTACTACGTACTGTATACAGTACTGAATTATCGTATGATCACATTCTCTTTTCGTGTTTATTTCTTTCTGTGCTGAATTATATATCATATGTAATGCAATGAACAATCAGTAAGAAACAGATACAGTGAACCCTCGTTTATCGCGGGTAGATAGGTTCCAGACGCGGGCGCGATAGGTGAAAATCCGCGAAGTAGTGACAGCATATTTACCTATTTATTTAACATGTATATTCGGACCTTTTAAAACCTTCCCTTGTACGTAGTACTGTTAACAAACCACCCTTTACACCCTGTAATGTACAGAACACTTAATGCATGTACTACAGCACCCTAAACTAAAACAGGCACAAATATTAAAGGCGATTTATATCATGTGTTTCCTAAACACCTAAAAAAGCACGATAAAAAATGGCAACCAATGTTTTGTTTACGTTCATCTCTGATCATAATGAAGAAACAAACTCATTTAGTGTACACATATATGTACGTATGGTTAGTTTTTGCATCGATTATATTGATTATACAGTACTGTATGTTGATTTTTTTATTACCAATGTTTTAGTTTACGTATTTTTTCTTAGGACTTCCAAATGAAATCTTTTTCTTTATGACGCCGCCTGAAACGACGGCGTGTACGCTCAGTAAACAACCACGCTCAGAACAAACAAGGCATTTAACACGCATGATGATAGTGATAAATAATGATACAGTACATACAGTATTTACAGTACAAAGCATTTACAAAATATGTTACCTTACAAATATAAATTATACAGTACTTGTACGTAGCAAAGCAGGAAAACAATTTGAGAGAGAGAGAGAGAGAGAGAGAGAGAGAGAGAGAGGAGAGAGAGAGAGAGAGAGAGAGGAGAGAGAGAGAGGAGAGAGAGAGAGAGAGATTGTTTTACGTACGTAAATGTAAATTTTAAACAAAAAAAAATATGATAGGTTACAACATGTAGACTTTTAAAACCTTCCCTTTAACTTAATGCATACAGTACGTACAGTACTAAACTATAAAACAGGTTAAAGTAAAAAATAAAGATTGTTACTGTACTCACCACGAAAGAAGTTCCAGAAAAACTTGAATGACGATGGCGATGAATTTGCTGCACAGTAGAAATGATGATGATGAAGCTGATGATGTGTTCTACTGTGCAGTCAATGATAGTATTTTACGTCTCTTCAGACGGAGGTGTCTTTTCCTGGGACACCTCTTCAACTTCTTCAATTTCTTCCGAAGGCGTACTAGCAGGAGGAACTGGCTCTTTTTTGCGAGGCTGAAAAAACCTTGTGATCGGAAGTTGTTGCCGCTGCTTCTTTTTTCGATCCAAGAGCATCCTGTAGGGAGTCGTGATGTCATCGACCTTGTTGCAGAATTGCATCGCGGCGAACCATATCCTCGTCCCACTCTTGCAACATTTCTTTCGCCTCCTTCATATGGTTGCAGAACTTGGCGAGCCGTTCTAATGTTAAGCCCGTTTCTTCTACATTTTCTTGGGTCTCTTCCTGGGTACCCTCACTCTCTTCCTCACTTGCCGATTTCGTCAGGTCTTCGAGATCTGCGTCAGTTAGGGGCTGGGAATGGCAGTCCAACAACTCGTCGACGTCTTCAGTCGTCATGTCGCCAAACCCGTCACCCCCAATTATGGCAGCCAACTGCACAGATTTCCGTATTGCAGAGTGTTGGATTTCCGACGGAGTAAATCCCTTGTCGTCGTAAACAATATCGGGCCACAGCTTCTTCCAGCTCGCATTTACAGTTGCAGGTTTCATCTCTTGAAGTGCCTTTTGAATATTCTGCAGGCACGTGGCTATGGTGTACTGCCGCCAGTACGCCTTCAAGTTGAAGTCTTCATCCTCGTCATCTTGGGCAGCATCCACACACGCAACGAGGTCCGCCAAGGTATTCTTCGTGTAGAGGGCCCTTGAACGCCCTGATAACCCCCTGGTCCATTGGTTGAATTAATGACGTGGTGTTGGGTGGCAGGAACTCAACCTGAACGCCCTCACGCGACAGGTCAGTTGCGTGTCCCACCAGCGTTATCCATAAGGAGAAGGATCTTGAATGGCAAGCCCTTCTCTAAGAGATATTCATGGACTTGCGGGATGAAACACTGGTGGAACCAGTTGGAGGTCAGCATCTTCGTAATCCATGCCTTTTGATTATGCATCCAGTACACGGGAAGGAGATTCTTATTTTTGTTTTTCAAAGCGCGAGGATTTTTCGACTTATAAATAAGCCCCGGCTTTAACAAAAATCCAGCAGCATTGCCACACATCACGAGGGTAACGCGGATCCTTGAATGCCTTAAAGCCAGAGGCTTTGGGCTTCCTCTTTGAACAGGAAAGTTCGCGACGGCATTCTCTTCCAAAACAAGCCGGTTTCATCCATATTAAACACTTTGTTCCGGCTTGTATCCACCTTCAGCGATAATGTTCTTGAAAGTCTGGTTCACGTAAGTTTCAGCAGCGGCAGTGTCGAGCGGAAGCAGACCTCCCCATGCAGGGAAACGCTTTTCAGGGCGAAGCGTTTCTGAAACTTCGCGAACCATCCTTTGCTGGCGGAAAAACGTTGTTTCTGACGCTGGGAATCAGTGGAGGTCCTGGTTGAGGATCATCTACATCATCATCTTCTTCAGCATGGTCGCCATCGTCGTCATGAGGTTCCTTTGCCGCAAAATTCTCATACAAGCTCAAAGCCTTTGTTCGGATGGTGTTCGTATCCAACGCTATGTTCTTCTTCCGACAGTCGGCAATCCACACAGCTAAAGCACCTTCCATGCGTACGATCGTTTTATTACGCGTTGTAACGACTCGCTTCGCTGATCTGCTAAAGGTGATTGCAGCAGTCTTTCTAATGTTCGCCTCGTCCTTCCTGATGTAGCGAACGGGTGGATTCGTTGATGCCAAAATGGCGGCCGGCGGCCGCGTAACTTCTACCATCTTTTAACATGTCGAGAAGCGTAACCTTCTCAGCTATCGTCATCATTCTTCGGTGGCGTTTAGGCTCACTACCAGCCTTACTAGAAGCAGAACGCTTGGGAGCCATTGTAACAGAAAGTTCAACAAAAAAGTTCAACTTAAAACAGTCGCACACAGCACAGGATCTCAACTTCACAAACTAAGAACGTCTACTCAGCAATACGCGGAAAGAGAAAGTGAACGATGCAGTCCCGCGAGAACTCTGATGCTGCGGGTTGGAGATGCGGGCCAAACACCAATCACAGGCTAGATAACAAAAACTGAGTTTTGATTCGTCATCTATCAGCGCTTGAACCAATCACACCCGTCTTATACAGTACTATGGTGCGTTGGGTTACTCATAGAAGATGTCCCGCGCACACTGAACGTACGTAGATTAAGTACAATACCGTAATAATAATAAATAATGATAATAATACTGTACAGTAATAATAATAATAATAATGATTAATAATAATAAACAATAATAATTTTATTAACAACAACAACAATAATAATAATAATAACAACAATAATAATAAAAATTTACGTACGTACGCTATTTTACGCCTCTCTCTCTCTCTCTCTCTCTCATCTCTCTCTCTCTCTCTCTCTCTCTCTCTCTCGTACGCTTACAAGTACTTATTCGAAATGTGATTTTTGCAACAAAGAATATTATTGGATGCAGTACTGTACTACGTACGTATACATACAAAAGATTCATGAAAAGAAGCACATCCATTACAGTACACACCATTCTAATATGGTATGACTGCATCTGATTTGCGTTTCATGTTCGATTTAATTTTACTACGTACTGAATTATCGTATGATCACATTCTCTTTTCGTGTTTTATTTTCTTCTGTGCTGAATTATATATCATATGTAATGCAGATGAAACAATCAGTAAGAGCAGATATTACTATAATTACAGTATTAATGGAATTACAGGTAACAAAATATCGTATTTGGTTATCTTCAGATTTCGCGGTATTTTCGAATTTTCCGGAAAATCCGCGATATGTATATATATATGGGTTATGGGGAAAACCCCGCGAAGTGGTGAATCCGCGATTGTCGAACCGCGAAGTAGCGAGGGTTCACTGTATTACTAATTACAGTATTAATGGAATTACAGGTAACAAAATATCGTATTTGGTTGTCTTCAGATTTCGCGGTATTTTCGAATTTTCCGGAAAATCCGCGATATGTATATATATATGGGTTATGGGAAAACCCCGCGAAGTGGTGAATCCGCGATTGTCGAACCGCGGAAGTAGCGAGGGTTCACTGTACATACATATACCAAGGGTAGGGTCCGGAATTATGCGAGGATTTGGTCGATCAATGACCTCGTATAAATGGAAAATCGCATATTTCGAAACACAACTAACAGAAATAATTCCATTGGGGTCATGGCAACCAGCAACTTGCCTAATCAAACGTGCTTACTACCCATTTCCAAAACTTGCTATGTACTATACTGTATTAATTTTATAATATCAAATTGTTCTTGTAAATAAATCAAACATTTAATATACTTTAAAGTTTTAATAACTTGAAAAAAAGGTTTAAAATTACAAGGGATGGGTGTAAACACCGTATATTTCCCATTATTACATGGCCCAAAATACAGACAAATTTTAATGTTTGTCATATCTATTGTATAAGACAACTGGTGAATAGCAAAACCATCACTCTATAGACTAGCTTTTTTTTGTATTGTTGAAAGTCCAGAACTATCAAAATAAAGGCGATTTTATATCATGCGTTTCTAAACACGCCAAAAAGGACAATAAAAAACGATAATCAATGCTTTGTTTACGTTTATCTCTGATCATAACGAAGAAACAGACGCATGTACATGTGTGGTATAGGTTAGTTTTTGCATCGACAACAGTCTTACTAAGTATTGATTATATATTGACTTTTGTTATTACCAATGTTCTACTTAATTTTCTTAGAACATCTAAATAAATGAAATGAAGGCCATTTATATAATGTTTTTTTTTATGACCGCCGCCTGAAATGGAAACCTTCCATTCGTTTACTGTACGCTCCATCTTCGATCATAATAAACAAACGAAGGCATTAAACACGCATGATCAAAGTGATAAATAATGATATTAAAAGCTTTAGTAAATATGTTATTATAAATAATATTTACCTTATCTATATAAATTCCTACATACGTAGCAAAGCAGGGAAAAACTATTTCTTTTTTTTTCTTTTTTTTGTGATTAATCAACAATAACAAACTGCCGCTAATGACAGAATGATAATTTACGATGATTTTTAACTGTTACTAAAGACGAATTGTCCATTCCATATCCAAAATACTTTTCCTAACTTCAGTTATAAATCAACTTGTACCCCCCCCCCCCAATTATGAAACCATCTAAAAAAAAAAGTAAGAGAAGAAGCAAGTACTAAGCCGGTCTTTAAGTTATCGAACAATTAAGTTACTGCCATAATGTTTGATGTGACAGAGATGGTGCGAGATTGGAGAAAGTAAGGAAAATTGAATCATGATTGATTTTCAGTATAACTGAAACTTTGTGAAGCAACAATGATTGAGAGAGGAGAGAGAGAGAGAGAGAGAGAGAGAGAGGAGAGAGAGAGAGAGAGAGGGAGAGAGAGAGAGAGAGAGAGTGTGTGTGTTTTAAATGTACTAAACAAAAAATTTGATAGGTTATAACACATTGGTGCCTATGTAATATCAACTGTATAGATGGTTTGAATAAGTTAAGAAATGGTATAAGCAATACTTTGTTGCTGTATTCGTACGCGCACATTATTGAGGGCGGCAGCTAGACATCTTCTGATCCGATCACAGCCAAAAGGTAAAACAAAAAGAAGTCAACAATACTCGATATTTAAAAACACACCCAAAATTTAAAAACAAAAGTACACGTTTTCTTAATGTGCAGTTGACTATTTAAAGAGTAGCAATTTATTAGAATAAAATTGTTTCCTAAAAAATAGTGGTTTGCTGGTGAAATTGGATGCTGTATGTTAAGCTACGATTGTAATGGACGTATACAAGGTGTAATTTTTTCGTTTTGTAGTTTAATTGACACTTTTTATTAAGAAACCCGATTTTGGTTTCTTCATCTATATGTAAGTATTGTATAACAATAGAGAGAGAGAGAGAGAGAGGAGAGAGAGAGAGGGAGAGAGAGAGAGAGAGAGAGAGAGAGAATCAGCTGTTGTAATCGAATGCCGTGTTTTTGTTTCTCGTACCACCTGAAGCGAGGAATTGATCACCAAAACTAACAATAGTCTTGTTAAATTTCATTCTTAAACTCAGGTTGCTATATGTGAACTAAGATTTTATTTATTACAGAGAGAGAGAGAGAGAGAGAGAGAGTTTCTGCCATCAAATCCATCTCTCTCTCTCTCTCTCTCTCTCTCTCTCTCTCTCTCTCTCTCTCTCTCTCTCTCTCTCAGAGAGAGAGAGAGAGAGTTTTTTTAATTATAACCGTGTAGTATACAAACAAATCTTTGTTAAGCAAATCTATACTGTTTAAAAATGACAAAATATTTCCGACTTGTTACTGAAGGTTAGGCTATTTACTACTGATAAAAGAACCCCAGCTTACATATGAAAACCTTGAACCACCAAAGGGAAAAATAAAGCTTTTATATATACTTTACTAAACAAAAATAATGCTTTAATATACCATCATTAGCCACTACATTAGAATAATCGAAAGGTTAGAGAAAGATAAAGATTACCGAGAACGTAACCACAATTCTGTTTACATTTTGTCAGCTGGACTTACATAGTTAAGTTGATTTCATTGTTGATGTGGAATTTTTCCTGAGACAGGCTATTTATTATGAAATTATGTTAAGGTGTAAGGTAAAATATTGTTTTTTTAACATTTATTATCAAGCACCGTAATTAGGGCTACCAATATACTTAAAAAGACAATAGATGTGATACATTTTGTAGTGCTTGACTCACAGACTGAACAGCATCCAGATATAGATATCTTTTTTTTTTTTTTTTTTTTTTTTTTTTTTTGAATAGCGATCGCAAAAAATGGGGGAATCACATAATTCGAACACGCATAATTTGGGACTGTACTGTGTGTGTGTGTGTGTGTGTATATATATATATATATATATATATATATATATATATATATATATATATATATATATATATATATATATATTACTGTATACCATTATGTATTTTTTATTACTATTCATATCCTAATTTTGATTTGTAACATATAAACTATTAATCAAGAGTTTATGTCAAACTTAATAACAAAAAAGCATTTCCACCATTTGAAGTTCTGATGCTACTAATTCAATTATTTGACTAGGAAGATCCTTCCAATGTGTTTTTTTCATAGTTGTATTAAGCTCCTAGAATATGTAGTGTGTAGGGTAGAGCCTTATGAAAGGAAAGCCATGAATATGAAATTTAGTGTCACGTCACAGAGTGGTAATATTGGAATAAGGCTTAAAAATATTGGAAGCAAGGATAATGATAGCTGTTACTTTGTTTCTTATTAACAGTATGTGTATTTGATAAAAAGTAATTCGCAAGATTATTGAACACATATCTAATTAGTTACAGGTAGCGTTGAATTTCATTGAAAATGTTAAAGTCACAAATTATTAGTTGAATTGAAAATGCAAAATCTTTCTAAGTGCCCCTTAATAGTGCATCAGAGTTTACAAAGTTGTAGGGTCTGGCAACGGAGAGAGACACAACAGGGTTTTTCGAAGTTACTGAGAAATCTGCATTATAAAAATAGCAGGATCGAGGTCCGATGTTGGGACGGTACTAGCAATCTTTTAACTAACAGACTGACATCTGGGCCATGCATCCTCCTTATCTCTGGCACTAACCCGGATGGGGTATCATGGGTGTCCACTAAGGTTAAGGAAGGGGTGGCTGTTCCAATTCTTCAACGCTTTTATGTTTCCGCTACTGCCTCCTCTACGTCTCCCAGCCCTGGGGGAAAGGGATGTGATTTAGCAATATGACAGATCAGCAAAACATGGGCGCCATCCCCACATCACTTGGCTAACGCCGATTGAGCAATTCACGGCTTCAAAGCTTACAAAGCAATGGTTTTGCGCCTGCATTTGTCTCATTATTGTTAATTTTCTTTAGTTTGTCTATATTCACTCCCTATCCTGTGACATTAGCACCATGCCTTTTTACTACTAATTAGATGGTATAATCTGGGAAGATGTTAATGCAAAGAATTTCCAGATTATTATTATTATTAATATTATTATTAATCTTATAATTATTATTACTACCTATTACGTGTTATTTGAATAGATATTTAACTTCATTTGCAAATAGCTCCATTTGCAATGGTGCTAGATAATAATATCCAGATTAGGCCTAAAGAATTTAATAGACTATAATTTTCTTTCATGCGAGGGTTTGTACACTTTAATTTAGTTAAATGAGTGTGAATTAGAGATTTTTTTTACTCATGTTCAGTTGGTAGCTGTAATGTGCTATCCACTTTTGATTTCATCAATTTACTTTGTATTAATTATAGTATACAGTGCTTAAATTGTCGTATCTATTATTTCCAGTACATAGATATATTTTAAATTTTTGTTGTTTATAATTATATTTTATCATGATGTGTTGTATGAAAAAGGGAAATATAATAAGCTATAGGGTATTAATAATTCTGTTATATAGTTAGATAACACAGGTACTATAGTCCATTTCTTTTAGCGATGCATATTTGCACCGACTCGCGGCGGTGCCCTTTTAGCTCGGAAAAGTTTCCTGATCGCTGATTGGTTAGAATTATCTCGTCCAACCAATCAGCGATCCGGAAACTTTTCCGAGCTAAAAGGGCACCGCTGCGAGTCGGTGCAAATATGCATCGCTAAAAGAAATGGACTATAGTTGATACAGTATTTATGATAATTTATGAGAATTTTAGCTGTCAGCAGTGGGGGATTTTATTTATATAAGATATAGAGGTTTGTAGTCTGTTGGGAAAGCTGTTATCATTTTTTTTTTTTCAGGATTCTTCAAGCTCGTGATGCTTTCCGTCAGAATCCACCAGAAAATTTGCCCCGTCACAGATTTGAGAGTCGTAGAGGGTTTATTTGCTCTGTGTGTGACTCTCTATCATGCTTTTGACTTGATGTTGTTGCATGGAGCCAGGTCTTCATATAAATTTTTGAAAGGGTAATCATTTTTTTAATTTACATTTTTATTGATAACTAGCCCCTCAGTGTATCACCGTAGTCAGAGGTCAAACCTGACAAGTCACAAAATCTGAGAATTATTATAGACCACATATATTGTTGTTGTTGTTGCAGCAAATGGTGGAGTGGAAGCAGATGTACGTCAGAGAGTGAATGAAGGTTGCAAAGTGTTGGGGGCAGTTAAGGGAGTAGTAAAAAATAGAGGGTTGGGCATGAATGTAAAGAGAGTTCTATATGAGAAAGTGATTGTACCAACTGTGATGTATGGATCGGAGTTGTGGGGAATGAAAGTGATGGAGAGACAGAAATTGAATGTGTTTGAGATGAAGTGTCTGAGGAGTATGGCTGGTGTATCTCGAGTTGATAGGGTTAGGAACAAAGTGGTGAGGGTGAGAACGGGTGTAAGAAATGAATTAGCGGCTAGAGTGGATATGAATGTGTTGAGGTGGTTTTGGCATGTTGAGAGAATGAGAAAAATGGCTGTCTGCTAAAGAAGGTGATGAATGCAAGAGTTTGATGGGAGAAGTACAAGAGGAAGGCCAAGGTTTGGGTGGATGGCATGGTGTGAAGAAAGCTCTGGGTGATAGGAGGATAGTTGTGAGAGAGGCAAGAGAGCGTGCTAGAAATAGGAATGAATGGCGAGCGATTGTGACGCGAGTTCCGGTAGGCCCTGCTGCTTCCTCCGGTGCCCTTAGATGACCGCGGAGGTAGCAGCAGTAGGGGACTCAGCAGTGTGAAGCTTCATCTGTGGTGGAAATGTGGGAGGTTGGGCTGTGGCACCCTAGCAGTACCAGCTGAACTCGGTCTGAGTCCCTGGTTAGGCTGGAGGAACGTAGAGAGTAGAGGTCCCCTTTTTTGTTTTGTTTCTTGTTGATGTCGGCTACCCCCCAAAATTGGGGGAAGTGCCTTTGGTATATGTATGTACAGTATATGCATATATTGTACAATTTAGGCATCAACATTAGTTTCTATATAATTTATAGATTAAACTAAGTAACTTTTTTATAATTATCCTTGAATATTAGAAATTCTTGAGTGCAATGCACAGTGTCTTAAAGGGTAATCTTGCATAAACCACTGTAATAAAGAATCCGACTGTCAAAGACATCTGATAAGTTTACCTCTCAAAAGTTTTGATAGTTGTAAGTATTTGAAGGAATGAGCTGATTGCTTGGGTGTTAGTAAAGGCAGTTAGTATAACAAGAGTTCAAGTGCAATATTACAATTTATTGTAACTTGAAAATATACCAGTAACACAAAGAAAGTTAATGTATATCCAAATTTTTTATTAATATTTACATACTTATGAAATCTAATTGTAAATTTCTAACCGCCCAACTTTTTATGCCTTATATTTATTACTTATAGAAGCTTTTATTATTCTAATGAGTCTTCTACTGGATTCCATTGCATTTTCTTTTCAAGTGCAAGCCTATTTAAAAAAATAAAGACTAATTTCTCCCTAATAGATAATTTCTCCCTAATAGACTTTGTTCATCCCTTAATTTTGGTGGAAAGCATCAGGTAAGGAGCCTTCTCATACAAAGTCTTATTCTTAGTCTTTGATCATGCCTTTACAAATAGGCAGATTAATAGTAAACGCAGCAATTATTGGCTATTCCTGTACCATTAGGTATCCCAAGCGCTCTTTCAACAAGTTACAGATAACCTTTTAAGAAACACCACTAACGCCATCTTAATTGGGATATCATACCCCGAAATATCAACAAACCAGAAGGACAATGAAGACCTACAGTGCCTTCAACAGGAAAGTCCCTCCCTTTGGTTGAGAAATGTCATCCTAGAGGATGGAGAGATAACCTTTGCCTGCGAGACAAGTACGAGATGTCCACGCTCCTATCTTTCATTGGTTTAGAGGAGGAACGCTTTCACCCCTCCCCCATAATTCATCACACCCTTCTGGCTGCTTCACCGCCTGCATCTTAACTTAGTTATGCACTTAAAAGGGCAGTGAAGACAAGCATCAAGAAGTAGGCTTGTGAATGTCTTCCCTGTCAGACATAAAACATCACAAGGTGCACAGAATCCGGGGTAGGAGAATTCAAGACAGCCACTGGCCACCTCTCTCATATTCATGTCCACATTGTGGGATCCCTACCCTTCTCCAAGAGATGTACTGTAGATACATTTTCACCATCATCATCCGGAATATCAAGGTGGCCCAAGACTACCTGTGTACCGGCAGACGGAAGAATCTGTTTAGAAGCTTGAGTCAATTAGGTCAGCAAACAGAGTTATCCATTACATAACCAGTGATAAAGGGCTAATTTCGTGTCAGCCCTATGTAGTTCCCTCACCTTCAGCCTCGGGAGAAAATTAAACCATACGATGATATACAACCCAGAAGACAATGCCGTTCTCTAGGCTTTCTATCACTCCCTTAAAGAATAAGGATAAAGTTGATATAGATTTTTGCTAATTTCAAAGAAGAATCAGATACAAGATGATCTAAACACTTCAAATCTTTTTATTTAATTAATTCAATCAGGATACAAAGCCTAAATCCTATTTATTAGTCCTGCAAAAGCTATTTTCCTGAAACTCTCCTTCCAAGTCCAAATAAAATTCCTGATTAGTTTGAGATAGTGAAAGAGACTTAGCTTCATGTTTCTCCATTTAATACATTTTCAGACTTGTTAAAAAGCTCTCTTGTATAAATGTTAGAGGATGGACCAAGAGAAAGTGAAATGCTTCTAAGGGGCAATATTCTATGGGTAGGCACACTGGAGGAAGTAGGAGCTACGGCTTTGCTACACCTGGTCTCACGTTATGAGACTCATCCACAAAAAGGTACAACACAAAAATTTGCCTTTTTTTCAAGACATTGGCAGTATGGCAGATGTAAGAAAATTGTGTAAAACAAGCTAGGAGATTCTGGTATTCACCTGTGCTCAGGAGACTAGCAAAGCCTGCCCTGTTTTAAGAGATTCTTTACACTCTTGAGAATAATTTTAAACTTTTGTGATATTATGCACAGTAACCAATAAAGGTTCTTTGAGCTGTGATTGAAGAGACAATAAGCTTTTCAATATTCTCAAGATTACCATTTAACAAATCAGTCACCTCTCATCCCTTTCAAATCACCAAGAATAAAATATTCTAAACCTTGAATACCTAAATTACTAACTTTCCCCAATGAGGAAAACATAGCTTGAATGGCAAGGGAAAGGGAAAGAGAAGTGACCAAAAATTTGACTCCTTTCTTTGTTCTTATTCCCATTTCTGCCCTAGCTCTAGTTTCAGCCAAAAGCTAAAAATCAGCCATAAGCTCCTCTGATGAGTTATTGCACCCAGAGCAATGGATGAAGAAGGAGCATTAGAGTCATGCAAGTAATGTCTTTTGAATGAAGATGAACTTTATCTGATAAATAGTATATACCTTTGCAATTCTCATAAGACCTAACCTACGACTTTGGAGATATACCTCAAATATTCTTAACAAAAAGAAGTGAACACAAGCCACAAAAATTACACAAACAAAAGTAGGGAAAAGAATTCTAGCTGCGAGTACAATTTTGAATAGAATAAATCAAATGCCATTGAGAGTGAGAGGGTGTTATGTAATAGCTCTATCTATACAATGGCTCCTCTTACCCATTGGAATCAAAGGGTTTTACATACAATAGGTAGAAAAGCTTATTATTTTACCAGCCAAGCTTTTCCTTCTTTGTATAAATAGCTCTTGAATCCATGGTAGATTAATGAAAATAGTTAATGTTTCCCTCTTACTCAAAAAGCTATTATAATACTGATCTACATATAGTTTTTCCTATTAGTTGTTGTAAATAAAAAAGGGTTTTCTTTGTTTTTTAAGTTTTTAAACATAATTTAATATCAAATACAGTATACCTAACTTCAAACATTCATTTTTATTTGCTTAAATGTAATTGTTCTTGAGCTTTTTGGGCATTAGAACTAGCACTTGTGTTGAGAAAAGGGTATTCACTCTCTTGAGCATATGAGTGTGGTAAACATTGTAAATGACTCCCCTTTTTTGCTATGAGCAAATAGAGTTTTGTTAGCTATGAATGAAAATAATTTAGTTTATCATAGGTTAGAAGAAAATCAATGATTATAGGTTAAAAAATAGGTGTTACTATTTATAGTAATATTATAGTAATATACCTCTCTTATTTGGCAACATAAAATAAAATTTTTTTATCTTTATGTAGTGTTTTTAAAGATATCATTAAATGATAGTCTGAAGTATTCACAACTCTTCAAAATTTTTCTCATATGTGTAAAGGATTAAGAGGATAGTTTCTCTTGTCCTTAATACCTGAAGTCTGATGTTGAAGATGGTAGTAGGAGAGGAGTTTCCTTGGTTGTGGGAGGATGTATGATAATCGCTCTCATTTTTCTTTGCCTAGTATTTTTTTTTTTGCCTCATGTAAGAGAATAACCACATACTGTATATTCTTTTTACAATGATACCAATATGGATGGGCATGTATACTGTAATTGAATCCAGGATAAGGAAATTTTACTGTATATGGTACTGTACGGTAAAAGAAATAATCATTTGCAGTCTTTTTATTGTTTACTTATTGATAAGGCTTGTGTTTAATTTTCATCAGGAATAAGAGTAATGTTTTATTTTATTTACTTTATAAATCACGCCTTGTGAGTAAACCTCATGAGATTGGTAAAATAAGCTTCAGTATGTTACATTTGTACCAAACTCAGATGGTAGAAGTTATAAAATTCAAATGTAATTTCAACATTATTAGTTATTGGGAGATATTTTATAAGTTTTTGACATGGAGATGATCAGTTCATCTGTAAATACATATTAAGATATTATTTTCATGAATATCAGTTATTTCTCTTATAAATGTAGGGAAAAGGTTATTAGGACCTATGATTTAATTAATAAAATTCTGGAGTTGGTGTTCTCTCATATGATGGATTTCCAGAATTTTCTTTGGTTTTCTAGTTATCTACAATGAAGATTATATTGCTTGAGCTGGTTTTACATTTGCAGGTACACTAGAAGGTGACAAGAGCAAAAGTTTTGCCAGAGCAGAACTTCTTCGCAATGGTGTGTTTACGCAACTAATGGATGACATGTCCAAAAAGTTTGAAGTTGATAGTAACCAATCGGTAAATTCTTCTAGTGCTCATCCCCAGGTTTGTATATTATTATTATTATTATTAAATGCTAAGCTACAACCCTAGTTGGAAAAGCAGGATGCTATAAGCCCAGGGGCCCCAACAGGGAAAATAGCCCAGTGAAGAAAGGAAATAAGGAAAAATAAAATATTTTAGGAATAGTAACAATATTCAAATAAATATTTCCTATTTAAACTATAAAAACTTTAAGAAAACAGAGGAAGAGGAACTAGATAGAAAAGTGTGCCCGAGTGTACCCTCAAGCAATGAGAACTCTAACCCAAGGCAGTGTAAGACCATGGTACAGAGGCTATGGCACTACCAAAGAATAGAGAACAATGGTTTGATTTTTGGAGTGTCCTTCTCCTAGAAGAGCTGCTTACCATAGCTAAAGAGGCTCTTCTACCCTTACCAAGAGGAAAGTAGCTACTGAACAATTACAGTGCAGTAGTTAACCCCTTGTGTAATTATTTGTCTATAAGTACAGTATAAACTCACAATACTGGACTCTTTTATAATGGATTATGGATGTAACAGACTGAATCCAGGTAACCCAAATCAAGTACAGGTAGTGTTGTAAAGGTAGGTCACTGGAAGAAAAGGAAAGAAGCACTTAGGTAATTTCTCTGAGATATTTATATGTATTTACATATACAGTATGTATTTATATTTTTGAAAGGGAAATAACTAGCCATCAAATAGAAAGGAATATGCTACAATCAGCCATACCTGTTGGTTGGACAGATTGCAGAGGTCAATATCGGACTTTATAGAAGCCGAAGTATTATATTTATGATATCTGTCAGAATAAAATCTTAATTACATTGCAATCGTTGATTAAGATGATGGATATTTCTTATATGAAAATAAACAGTTTATAATTGGAATTATTTAATAGAAGTTTGGATGAGGGTGAATCAGTTGGAGACATTTAGATATTTATTTCCATAAAGATTAACACGCACATAGGCATATATATATATATATGTATATATATATATATATATATACATACATATATATATATATATATATGTGTGTGTGTGTGTGTGTATACATATACATATGCGTCAATAGGAAGCGTACATACAGGTATACCTCACCTTACGTCGGTAATTGGTTCCAGGAAAGGCAACTTAAGTTGGAAAACGACTTCAGTCAAATTTACTTGTTACTAGGCCAAACCACAAAGAACCATTCCCAGTTATGTATCTTATTTATAAATGCAATTTGAATATATGATTACCCGGTAATAAGAATTTATTTAAGCTTACAAGCAAATAAATATTAGTTTTTAATTTAGTATAAAAAGTAGTCTAATATGATATAGATTTTTAGAATTTAGGATGTTGCAGTATAATTGGCACCAAAACTGATGCATCAAATTGCAAAATTCATCGTACGTACTCTGTTAGAAACTCTCTCTCTCTCTCTCTCTCTCTCTCTCTCTCTCTCTCTCTCTCGTTACAAACGGAGTACCTCAAGGATCTGTCCTTGGCGTATTGCTATTTCTGATCTACATTAACGACGTAGATTTAGGATTAACTAGTAGAATAGCCAAATTTGCCGACGATACTAATTTAGGCATAAATGATGCGATCTCAGAAAACGTAGAGGCCTTATGAGAGGATCTAGGAAAGCTAGGAGAATGTCCAGAAAATGGCAAATGCCTTTCAATTGTGGGAAATGTAAAGTCATGCACATAGGTTATAGTCACCCACAGTCAGATTAGTTATAGTCACCCACAGTCAGATTACTCACAGCTTGGGTAATGAAAAAGAAAGTGTGGACCAAGTGGAAGATCTCGGTATTATTATCAGCAAAGATTTAAAGTTCACCAAACAGAGTATAAAAGCTGAAAAGAAAGCACAGAAACTATTAGGCTACATAAAAAGGCAATTAAAATACAGAAATGAAGACACTACTAGAGCTGTACACATCACTAGTAATATCCCATCTAGAATATGGAGGCTAATTCTGGGCTCCAAGTATTCAGTAGGATATAGATAGACTGGAAGCAGTACAAGCTAGGGTCACCAAATTAGTTCCAACACTAAGGTAATTTGGATATAGACAGAGGCTGGAACGTTTGAACTTATTCGATCTACAAGCTCGACGACCAGGGCTGTGGAGTCGGAATCGAGGAGTTGAAGCAAATTTGAGTCTGAGGAGTCGGAGTTGGGGTCGTTAAAATTGTCCTGACTCTGACTCCGATTGGATCTAAATTGCTTTCTGGGCTTGAACCTGTGCCGGCCAGTGAATAAGCTCCTATTAGCACTTATTCTTAGGTAATTTACTGCTAAATATACCAGAGAAAAAATGTAAAGGAGTGCTAGGTTAACTAGCTCGCTCACCTATTGGTGTCGGTATAGAATTGGGCGTATAATCCAGAGGTCCCGCACTACAGTATTTAGATTCATCCACGACAAAGACCCCAATAGAGGAGTGCCGTTCAACCTCACTCGGCACCACCAACTCTGCATCCGCTCAGAACCCAACTCCTTTTTAGCACGCCTGTGTTGTAACCCGCTTTTTTGTGCTCTCGTGTTTTGCCTTATTTTTCACCGGATTATGGCTTCTTCATCGGTTTCCCAGGAGACACCGTCTAAGTTAAGTACCAAGCTATGTTTTGCTGTGTTTTGAGCAATCTAGATCGTTTAATATTTAAATTATAGGAGTTTATTCTCTTCGATCATCTCGGTCTTGCTCGATTCCGCTTACAGTTGGTACTCCTGTTTTGAGAGCTTTTAGTTTCACTCGCGGTGTTACTAAGTGTATTATTTTTATTATTAGTTTAAATTTTATATGTTTTATTGTGGATATTCATTATTTAGCGTTTAGAACCCTTGTGGTTCATATTTAGGGCCGATATCAGTTACGTATCGTAGATGGCTTGCCGACCTTCGTTACTGGGCGGCAATTTTATTATATAAGCCATCAGGTTGTTGTCCTTTGGGATTTATTTATTATGTTGCATGCCTTGCCCTAATTTTTTATGTGTATATTTATATATTTTTCAACGCTATTACTTTTATAATGAATATTTGTGCTTATTACTCCGTATGATCTGTTTTGGTAGTGTTTGGGGATCGTCAGTTGGTAGCCCTGCTGCTCCGTATCACGTGATCCTCCCCCAAGCTCCCCCTCTCGCTAGGTGGGTGGCTAGGCTTCTCTCCCCCCTCCCCTAGGGGACCGTTGCCTTCCCTCCTTTTAGAGGGGGTAGTTCAGTGTTTATGGACTTTGTCCTCCGGGTGTCCCGGCGGTTTCGTCTCTGTCTAGACGGGTTGGCCACCGGTCAACAGAGTAGGATCCCGGTGCACCCTATTTTATATTTACCTATCACACTTTTATTATGTTATACGAAACCCTCCGGGTTCTGTTGGCGGTTCTTATCTACAGTTCCGCCCCCCCTCTTAATTTATAACAGTTCCTATGATTATATATGATTATATATGACAGATCACTATCCCGGAGTTCCTATATGTATTGGTTTATGGATGTACTTTTATTTCCCGGCCCGGGGCTTAACCTCGCTCCGGGAAATCAGACACCATGTGTCTTAATTCTTTGTTGCATCCTTCTTTATGATCCCGGCTTGACCGGAATGGATAGCTATACTCTAGTCTTAAGTTAGACTTATGTTTAGGCCCGGGTCCTCCGGACCCGCCCCTACTTAAGAGTATTACAGTTAAGCTCTAGTCTTAAGTTAGACTTATGTTTAGTCCCGGGTCCTCCGGACCCGCCCCTACTTAAGAGAATTACAGTTTCTCATATACTATTCTTTTTATAGATGGTGCATTGTCAGACGACGGCCTGTGCGGCTGTTCTTCATCAGCCTTGTGGCCATACCGTATGTAGGTCTCACGCCCTCTGCGGAGTTCAGCTGGAGGACATTGTGGTCTGGCACCCTGATAACTGTATGGTCTGTTTTGACCTCATCACCACCCTCGGATCTGATTCGGTGAGTCCCGTTGGCTATGTTGTCTTTCTAATTATTTTACCTTTTTTGGTATACATACACTATTTAGTAAGATTTCTATGGTCTTGAAGGACCGCCGGGAATCTTCCTTTCTGTAATTCCCACTATTATTTCAGGCATCCCCGGAGCAGAAGACTGCGGCTCGGGCCACACTGAAAGTATGGGTTGGGGGATTTGCCCGAAACGTGAAATCTAAACAGCCTTACGTCCTATCTGAAGACTACTGTGCCATGATCTACCCTAATGCCAAGTCTTCAGCCGCTGTGGCTAGGCATGTTGCGGCACCCATCATTGCCGACATTGATGCCACTATAGCGGGATTCATCGACCAGGAACAAGATCCGTTGGATGCCCCCCGGAGATCTGGAAGACAATGTTGCTTCCTTGAACCTGGATGTTGAACCTATGTTGTCGGATGATCCGGATGCAGGTAGGGTGGTAAGTGAGGCAGGTGTTACCGGCGCTGAGATTCCTATCCTCAGCCCCGCTCTTTCTTGTTCATCTGATCTCTCTTCTTTCCATGGTTTTTCTGGGGACCGTGATTCGTCTCATCGATCACACCCGGTTCCCCCCCAAAGATAAGTCTATATCTAGAACTTTGCCAAAAGCTCGTAAGACCCACAAGGCTTCCCATAGTTCCAAGTCAAATACAAACCCGTCATCTAAGGCTTCCGGCTCCTCCTCTAAGTCTCACGACCCGGGAGTACAATCCGCCACTTCTGCTCCTAGCCCGGGCCTTTCCGAATCAGCCATGCTTCGCATTGTGTCGGAGATGCAATCCAAGATTGTGTCGGAAATGCAGGCTAAGATGGACACGATGTTCTCTAACATTGGTCAGAGACTTGGGGCATTAGAGCAGGGTGCTCCGGAGCGAGTTCAAAGCTCTCTCATCCCGGATGCCTCTAAGCTTCCGCCGTTTACCAAGAATAACCCTTGGCGCATGGCTCTTCATTCCCCATTCTCAGACGGGATGTTAACATTGGAAGGTCTTGGTACTCGTCCTCTAGAGGATTTTGAATTCTTTCCTCCTGGTCTCGCATTTCCATTTCATGGTTATGCCAGGCTTACCGAGGAAGCTCTGGTTCGGCTGGATAAGGTCCCCAAAGAGACTGTCATTTTCCCAAAAGAACAAGCCCAATCTGTTTGGGCTAGGTTTCTGAATGATATTGGTTGCACCAATACCATGTTGACGCCTCATAAAAGTTCTTTCACAATGTTCTTAATGGACAAGAACACCGTGACTCCATGCGTCAATAAGGTTGCAGAGCTTGCTTTCCAATATGCTCTGGAGGAGAAGCCCTTGCCTCCCATCCGAGAGGTGGATCCGATCTCCCTCCTTCTTCCTTCAGGTAATGAGTGTTGGGACAATGTCCATACCACCTTTACTTCTGGCAAGCTAACAGCGGACTGTGCTTCAGTTATGTTTAGTGAACGGCTTCCCCGTCTCCCGGAATCCCTTATTAAACAGGAGTATGATTCCCGCCTACGTGTTGGTCGAACTTTGAACTTGGCCACGTCTACGGAGTCGATAGCCTTAACTTATGATACTGAGAGTATCTTTAAGTCTCTCAATAAGGCTACTTTGCAGTCGTTATATTTCGATTTATATGACTTTGCTATTGCTAAACGTAGGTGCCGCAAACACGTCCTGGCCGAGGCGACTATTAGGCACGAGCCGAATAAACTTATCCGGTCCTCTTGCTGGGGTTCAAATCTTTTCCCTGAGGATCTTGTGGAGGAAGTCTTGGCAGAGGCTACTAGAGTTAATCAGAGCCTTAAAGCCCGATGGGGTTTGACTCCTAAGCGGAAATATGATCCCGCAAATTACCAAGCCCCGGGGTAGGAAGAAGCTCCGCCCGTATACCTCCACCCAGTTCCGGCAACAGCAGAGTAGTTCGTCCGTTTTCCGTCAGCCTCTTCCTCCATCTCCTGCTGCTCCTGCACAGCCTTCCACCTCTCAGGCTCCTTCATCGGACGACTATGTCACCGTTCTGCTCCCTAAGAGCCAGCTTCCCCGGTGCCCTCCACCACCTCTCCAGCCTTTAACCAGTCTTATGAGGCTCAAGGCTCTTCCCAGAGTTATAACAGAGGTAGAGGCTACCACCGTGGTTCAAACCAGAACAGAGGTAGAGGTAGATTCTTTCGCAAGGGAAAGAACTTCCGAGGTGGACGTGGAGGCAACTCCTCAAGCCAATACTGAGGTGCAGCGGGTAGGGGGGAGGCTTTATGCCTTCCGCAACAAATGGAGGTTCAGTCCCTGTGCTTTCAGTATCATCTCCAAGGGACTAGGGTGGAGTTGGATTCAAGGACCTCCTCCTCCGAACAGATTTCATCAACATTCCACTCCGGACCTAGTCGAATTTGTCCAGGACCTGTTACAAAAGAACGCCATACAAGAAACGAAACACCTGAAGTTTCAGGGTCGGCTGTTCAGTGTCCCGAAGAAGGATTCGGACAAGAGAAGAGTGATTCTAGACCTATCCCTTCTCAACTTGTCCATTCAATGCGACAAGTTTCGAATGCTTACCGTCTCGCAGGTGCGGACCTTACTTCCCCGTGGGGCCGTCACCACCTCTATCGATCTTACAGACGCCTATTATCACGTCCCGATAGCGAGACACTTCCGTCCGTATCTAGGCTTCCGCCTAGGAAACAAAAATTACTCCTTCAAGGTGATGCCTTTCGGGCTCAACATCGCCCCAAGGATCTTCACAAAGTTAGCAGAAGTTGCTGTTCAGGAACTCAGAAATCAAGGGATTCAAGTAGTAGCCTATCTGGACGACTGGCTCATTTGGTCAGACACCTCCCAAAATTGCCTAAAAGCCACTCACAGAGTCATCCAATACCTTCAATCTCTAGGCTTCCAGATCAACTTCAAGAAGTCCCGTCTTCTTCCCAAATCAAAGTTCCAATGGCTCGGCCTGCAATGGGATCTTATATCTCACACTCTGTGTCTTCCCAAACCCAAGAGGTTAGAGATTGCAATGAACACCAAACGCTTTCTCAAAGACAAAGTAAGTTCCAGACGACTCCAAGAGAGGATCTTAGGGTCCCTTCAATTTGCTTCAGTGACGGATCTACTTCTGAAAGGTAAATTGAAAGATATCAATCGTGTCTGGCGTTCGAGGGCGAACCGGAAGCTCCGGGACAGGAAAGTCCGCCTTCCTCCCATTCTCCGGGAAAGACTTCTACCTTGGACAAGGGCCATCAATCTGTCAAAGTCAGTTCCCCTTCGATTTCCGCCTCCGAAGTTAGTCATTCACACGGACGCATCCCTATCAGGTTGGGGAGGCTATTCTCAGCTCAGGAAAGTTCAAGGTCTTTGGTCTCCCTTATTCCGCCAATTCCACATCAATGTGCTGGAGGCCATGGCAGTTCTTCTAACCCTGAAACGTCTCGCTCCATCCAAGAGACAACACCTTCGTCTGGTTCTCGACAGCGAAGTGGTGGTCCGCTGCCTCAACAGAGGCGGATCAAAATCAGGGCCTCTGAACCATGTTCTAGTAGCCATATTCTCCCTAGCAGCCTCGAACCATTGGCATCTTTCAGCTGTCCACCTGGCGGGAGTCCGGAACGTAGTTGCAGACGCCTTGTCCCGGACCTCCCCTCTAGAATCGGAATGGTCACTCGATCTAAAGTCATTCCGGTGGATTCTCTCTCGGGTTCCGGGTCTCCAAGTGGACCTCTTCGCCACGGAGTCCAACCACAAATTGAGAGTATATGTGGCTCCCAATCTAGACCCTCAGGCCTACGCCACAGACGCCATGTCACAGAATTGGGACATCTGGGAAAGGATTTATCTCTTTCCCCCGGTGAATCTTTTACTGAAAGTCCTAGACAAACTGAGATCCTTCAAGGGACGAGTAGCCTTGGTCGCACCCAACTGGCCCAAGAGCAATTGGTACCCTCTCCTGCGAGAGTTGAGACTACATCCTCACCCGATACCCAATCCGGTTCTGTCTCAGATAGTACAAACACGCGTTGTGTACGCTTTCTCAAACAT
Organism: Palaemon carinicauda; assembly: GCF_036898095.1. NCBI lineage: Eukaryota > Metazoa > Arthropoda > Malacostraca > Decapoda > Palaemonidae > Palaemon > Palaemon carinicauda. The sequence goes on along the minus strand of NC_090725.1, from coordinate 6,005,301 downwards.
TCAGAGCGCCCTAACTTTATGGACTTCATGAAGTTTGCGGCCATGCATGGTGCCAATATCGATCCTCAAAACACCCTGTTCCTAGAATCAGATAAACGGGATTCCACCATCCGCCAATATGATTCTGCGGTTAAAAAGTTGGCTAAATTTTTGATAGACTCAGACGTACACTGTATGAACTTGAACCTTACAGTCACTTTCTTTAGAACTTTATTAGAATCAGGTGTGGCAGCCAATAACTATCACCACTATTAAATCTGCCTTGAAAAAGATCTTCCTAGTGGGTTTTAACATAGACTTAACCGACTCTTTGTTAGCTTCAATTCCGAAAGCCTGTGCCAGACTGAAACCGGTTACTCGTCCTACCCCGGTTACCTGGTTCCTTAATGATGTACTCAAATTGGCTTCTGATACCATTAACAGTTCTTGTGATTACATTCCCCTTCTCAGGAAAACACTTTTCCTGGTGAGTTTGGGCTTCCGGGGCAAGAATTTCTGAACTGGCAGCTTTGTCAAGAGACCCGGGGTCATATTGAGTTCCTTCCTTCGGGAGAGGTCCTTCTTTCACCTAACAAATTCTTTTTAGCTAAGAACGAAGACCCTCAGAACAGATGGTCCTCCTGGAAAATTGTTTCCCCTCACGCAAGATCCGTCTCTGTGCCCTGTTACTACTCTTAGGTCTTATTTATCCCGGACCTCCTCTAACTCCTCGGGGGCCTCTATTCGTTAGAGAACAAGGCGGGGTACTGTAGCGGGATGTATACAAACACAACCCCCCCCCACACCCTTAATCACTCTTACTTTCAAAATATCCCACAACACAAACTTTCCCCTTACTTTACTTTAAACTAGACTCTTGGACAGAAGGAAAATGAAAACAAAACATAGCCTTAAAAACTATATTCTCAAAAACTTACACTTAAAACTAGAATCAACTGCATCCAAAACTTAACACTAAATATACAATAAACACCATTCAAATAAACCAAAAAAACTATCAAAACTTAACATTAACCTCACACCACCAACACCAAAATATGTACGTATATATATTTTATGGAACAGTCGTCCACACACTGCCAACTGTCTTTTGCAGCCCACTACCACAGCTTTGTGGTCAACAATCCACTCGGTGGCCATTTGCCATAACTGTCTCAGTGATTGGGGTGGTCGTTCTAATCATAATCATCATCATAAACATCATTATTATCAGCAATCTCAATTCACAGGCCTAGGTCATCAACAGTTCAGCAATCCAATAAAAGTCCAAAAAAAATCGTATACAGGCCAGGTCATCAACAGTTCAGCAATCCAATAAAACAGTCCAAAAAAATCGTATACAGGCCAGGTCATCAACAATAATCCAATTTCAAAATTCGGCTCTCTCCAAAGGAGGAATTGCGGCTCAGAATATAAAAAAAAAGCTTCACAGCCGGCTTTCGAAGAGCAAAAAAAAATACACAGCCGACTCCTACTATCGTTCGATATCCAATGCTTTCGCCCAAGACATTCATCACCACCCTATCCTAGCTAAAAAAGTAAACAAACAACCTCAATTATACCAACAATCTTTCCAACTTCAAACAATCATTCGCTAATTACCCTTTTTCTTCGGCGCGCACCACGGACGACACAAACACACGCACACACAACCACACATAGCCTACTCTCTTGCGCAACGCGCGATCTAGCAAACTAAAGCAAATTAAATTCTTTCTTTCTTTCTTTCTCTCTCTCTCTCTCTCTCTCTCTCTCTCTCTCTCTCTCTCTCTCTCTCCTCTCTCTCTCTCTCTCACAAAACTATGCAAATAAACACTTTCTTTCTTTCTCTCTCTCTCACAAAACTAAGCAAATAAACACTTTCTTTCTTTCTCTCTCTCTCTCTCACAAAACTAAGCAAATAAACGCTTTCTTTCTCTTGCGGTTTGACAAAACTAAGTAAATAAACACCCACACTCACTCACTCCTCTCTCTCTCTCTCTCTCTCTCTCTCTCTCTCTCTCTCTCTCTCCTCTCTCTCTCTCTCTCTCCTCTCTCTCTCTCTCTCTCTCTCTTTAATGACAAAGCTAAAGCAAATAAAATGTCTCGATTTAACAATACTAAAAACAACTCTCTCTCTCTCTCCTCTCTCTCTCTCTCTCTCTCTCTCTCTCTCTCTCTCTCTCTCTCTCTCTGTGACAAACTAAAGCCAATACTGTAAACAATTTCTCTCTCTCTCTCTCTCCTCCTCTCTCTCTCTCTCTCCTCTCTCTCTCTCTCTCTCTCTCTCTCTCTCTCTCTCTCTCTCTCCCTGACAAAACTTAAATAAACACTCTCTCTCTCTCCTGATTTGGCAAAAAAAAATAAATTAAAATAAAATTAATCCTCCACATTCCTCCCCCCCTTACTTTGCCAAATCCTCACACAACACTTACCTATTTTCTCATAACCCAGTCGCAGTCTGGAACGGGACCTCGGCTTCGAGTAACTGGGCCTTCATATACCTGCACTCTCTCATTCACTTCCATGTCTTTTTCATTCAACGTACTATTACGATTCCCGTCTATGCTCTGCTCGTCTAAGATATCATTCACTATTTCATCTACCTCAGTTTCATCTGGCCCGAAAATCCCACTAATTTCTGGTCAACAATTCATCCATTACATCTAAACCATTTTCTACTTCAACAAAAGAATCATTCATACTGCTTATCATTCTCCTATCTTTCATTCTCGTGTCCGTCATACGTTCTCTTGCCTCATCTAACGAAAAACCACACACACTATAAGTATCATTCATACTCATCCAAGTTTCATCTGTATTAATACATTTATCTTCCATACTCACCTGTACATTTACACCCTTGTCCTGCTTATTCTGATTCCCGCCAAACAACTACAAAATTTTCCTGTCTTTTACCCCCAGTAAAATTCTCAGACTTCTTTTTCCTTCCATACTCTACTAACACCAATTGCTTATCTTCTAAACCTAATGCCTCACACATACTCGGTTCATACTTGTTCGTTTTTAGCCATTTAGTCATACCATTCTCCTGAATATATTTTGGTACTCCTCCTTCCATTTCCGCAACTGATTGTGGTGTGCCCTAACCTTTTCCACACTACCATCCACACTTACCTTACCTAAAACATAACTCAACCCACTAGAACCAACATCTAACACCTCATATGGGACCTTCAAACTTATCACGTACCTTATTGACATTCATTCTTCCTTTTTCAATTACTTCTTTAACACTTTCTCTCCCACTTTGTAGCTTTCAAATCTCTCATTTGCTTTCTTCCAAACATCTCTATCATTCTCGGACACACTCAATCTCGGTCTTACTATCTTTTCAAAATTCAAACACAAACTTACACGGAGGACATACCAGTACTCTTGTGCACAGTCGCATTATACGCCCACAACGCATGCCCAACATATAAATCCCAATCATTATCACATGTACTTATCATCCGCAAAATTTCTGTCAAGGTTCTTACCGTCCTTTCAGCCAAAACCATTCGCACTTGGCATATACGGAGTCGAATACACATGTTCAATGCCCCATTCTCTCAACATCTGCTCAAACTCCCATCCAACAAACTCCGGACCATTGTCACTTAACATTTTTGCAGGCTTACACACACTCATCGGCAAACATCACTTGACTTACCATTCTCGCTACAGTCTCACTTCTTTTATTCTTGATGGGCACGGCATACGCAAACTTGCTCATATGATCGACCATGACAATCATTCCCACATGTCTCCTCGCAGTCACAGGCAACGAAACACAATCATTCACAAACATCTCAAATGGCTCTTTCATACGTAACCTCAAAATAGGCGGACTTGCATGCATGCTCTGATACTTCCCCTTCTGACAATCCTCACAAGTAGTCGCTACATCCCTACAAATTTGACTCAACCCAGGCGTAAACAACCTCTCTCGCATGCATTCCCACAATTTATTCTTCCCCCATATGCCCATACCTGTCATGCACTACCATACACATACTTACAGCTGCATGCATTGGAAATACAGGAACATATATATCTTCATCCATTCCCCTATGCAAAAAATACACAATATTCTTACAAACAATAAATCTTTTAACAACTTTCTTATACGCTTCCAAATCACACGGCCATTCTTCCACCCTAATACCATTTAAAATACATTCACGTAACCTATTTATTTCGAAACATTCACCTTGCATTTCTTCCACCTCTTCTTTGCTTAACAAATCATCTTCACTCTTTGCAATATCAATCATGCCAACAAAATTCGCCATGAATACACTATTATCCTCAATTACTATTACCTTACAGCCATTCTTTGAAAGCAAACCCTTACCAACATCAACTGACACATGGTGCAACCTCAAAAAATCTATTCCCATCAAAAAACAACTAGGCATTTCATTCTCTCCCATTACAATAAAATTATGTTCAACTTCCATACTCCCTAGTTTCACTTTCAACCTCACTTCTTCCCAAACAAGTAAACTTCCCTGACCTATTCCATGAATTCTCACACTCGTACACTGTCTTTTCACTTCCCAATTGTACCTCTCAATTTCCCTGATAACCGACTCATTTACTAATGACACTTGAGCACCCGTATCAATTAAACTACAATATTCATTCTCATTTATATTCACATACGTCATCATCCTTCCTTTTACACCATGCATACATACATTTACTCTCCTTTCAATTCTGGTCACTCACTTCACCAATATGTTCATCATCATGTTCACTGTCCTCTATACCCCCATATCTTAGATTAAGGTCACTTGCACCATTATCCTTCTCACTCAACAATTTGCAACATTCCTCCTTACATTGAATCCTCAAAATATATTCCCTATCATTCTCCTTACATGCCCTATATTCCATCGGTCGATTCCATCCAAAATACAAATACACAGTTACACCATACAACCTACTTACCACCATTAATATCTTTGATAATACTTCCCCTTCTAGTACACTACTCTCCTCCTCATATACCATTTCTTTTGACACTTCATTCATCACCCTTCTTTTAAGCTCAGTTACACTACCTGGTATTTCCGTATTTAACCCCTCTTGTACCAACTTACTTAAACCCATTAGGATACACTTATATACCATATCTTGCCCTTCACAAATCTGCTCCACAACTAAACCTTCAGGCAATCTTTCAGAATTCTGATTACTCTCTTTATCTTCCATCCTCCCATGCATCCTCGACATCGCATCTGCTATCACATTCTTATTTTCCCGGTACATATTCTAACCTAAAATCAAATTCATTCAGATCCTCTATGGTCCTAGCAACCCTTGCATTCACACACTCTTTCCTTATCATGTACACTAGGGGCTGATGGTCAGTACGCACAATGAATTTTACACCATACAAAAATACTTTCAATGCTTTCACACAAAATCGTATTGCAGCCAATTCCCTGTCAATCGTCGAATACTTCCGCTCAGCTTTATTAAACGCTTTACTAACATACGCTATTACTCTCAATTGCTCTTCTCCATTTACTCTCTGCATTTGAACCAAACAACCACCCATACTAACCCCACTCGCATCCGTATTACAACTCAAGCATATTTGCATTTTCACTGTAGTCCGGAAATGCCAAAGTGACGTCTTTTGCGGCCTCTTCCTTCAACCTTTCAAACGCTTCTATCATCCGATCATTCCATTTTAATTTTGTACTATTCCTTTTACCCGTCCATTCATTCAACGGCTTCCCTATACCTGAACAATCTCTAACAAACTTGCGCCCAAACTCAACCAAACCAAGAAAACCACGCAAACTCACGCACAGTCCGGGGACGTGGAAATTCTCGCACCTTATTCACAAACTTGTCACTCTTCCTTATACCAGATTCACCCACTACATGCCCAAGAAATTCCACCTCCCTGGACAACCATGTACACTTCTCAAGCTTAATTTTCACACCAACTTCAATTAACCGCCTCAACACTGCCTCAAGCAACCGCATATGTTCCTCAACAGTCTCGCTCGCAATCAGAATATCATCTATAAAAACAGTCACCTTCTGTCGATCGAAACCAGCCAATACAACATTCATCGCTCTTTGGAAGGCAGCAGGCGCATTAGCAAGACCAAAACTCAACCTTTTAAAATTGAAAGTGACAATTCGTACTTGAAAATGCGGTAATGGGCCTGCTCCCCCTCTGCTAGAGGCATCTGATAATAGCCCCGCACCAAATCTAATTTAGTAAAAACTTTCATTCCATGCATCTTATAAACACAATCAGACACCACATTCATTGGAAAACGTTCTTTAACAGTCACCTCATTCACCTTCCTATAATCAATACACATACGTAAACTTCCATCAGGCTTTCGTACAGGGGACAATAGGGCTATTCCAGGCACTCTCACTCCTTTCTATTACACCCATACGCTCTAATTCCTGACACTGCTCCTCTATCTCCTTGGCAATAGGCGGAGAAAAAATGCCTGGGACGCTGATATATGGGGGTATCATCACTGAGAACTATTTTAAATTCTGGCAGGTCTGACCCCCCACAATCATCGTCACCGAGACTCATAACTCTCCGCTTATCCCATAACATCTTAAGCAATCGTTCCCTTTCGACCTCGCTTATACTCTCATCTAACTTAATTCTTCCTTTCAACGTATCGTAATCCCAATCAACATCGCTCTTTACCTTACCAGCCATTACCTGTCTCGCCTTAACATATCTTCCATCCTCTACATTAATCAGTGTATACATACATCCCATGCAATCACCCTCACGTATTCCGCGTACTCTCTTCCTCCTAACACACTGGCAACAATACCTTACATACACCTTGGGTTCCTGCATATTCATAACACCATCATATATATACGCACTCGTTTTCACCAAATTACCTGCTTCCATACCTTCCACTACATATTTCATCCTCGTCACTATTTTGAATTTCCCAGACTGTTCGGCCATGCAACTTTCACACTAATAACCTCACCTTTCTTACCCGATAACTTTACACTTTCCTTTGCTACCAACGGCACTCCCTTCCACACCTTCGTACTCACTCTGCCGTCTTCCTTTAAATAAAATTCCCCACAAATATTACCTTTAACCTTTATTTTCAATCATATTCACACTTGGATGTACAATCATACCACATTTTTTCAAAAATTTATACCCAAGCAGTACGTCATATTTCTCATTCGCTCCCTCGACCACGTAAAAATCATTATCCTCCATCATCAACCCCCCAATCATAACATTTTCCCGCAACTTTCCTTGCACAGGCATACACAAATTACCAATACCTTTTACTTCACCCTTACATCCCTTAAATTCACAAACCTCTTTTACCTTATCATATGCATTCCTAAACATTAAATTGACACCACAACCAGTATCAATCAAACCAACCAACTCTACACCATTAAAAATCATTTTCACACTCATGCAATCATGTGCTCTTTCTCCCATCACATCTTCATGCAATAAACCCTCACGAACATGCATCACATTCACTCCCCACACACACGAGGACTCACCCAGCTGAACCCTCTGATGAATTAGTTTCCCGAACATCCTGGCTGACTTGATCCCTTCTTTCTACAAACCCTAGCTACATGCCCATCTGCACCACATTCAGTACACTTACCCCGCGGCTCCTTGCACATTCTAGCATAATGACCATCCTTTACCCACAATTACCACAAATTACATTCATACGATTATTACGGCATCCACTCGCTATGTGTCCCAGTCATACCACACCGATAACACTTAACCACTTTCTCTTTCTTACAGTCGCTAATACGATGCCCTGTCTCTCCACACCCGAAACATGCTCCTAATGCCCATCTACACTCGTTCTTTTTATGTCCTACTTTCCCACACCTATAACACCTCTCTTCACGGATACCACTACCTAACCTAACTTGCTGCGTACTAGCACTTCTATCTCTCCAAACTTGATTTCCCTGTCTAAACCCGTCATTTCTCGGCATGGGTATTCCTACATTACTCACCCTAACACTTCTATCTATTACACTATCAGCTGCCCTCATTGACCCTCTCATAACAGCATCTCTAAAACTACCAAATTCTGGCACACATTCCTCCATTCCAGTTCTTACTCTCACAGATTTACTTTCTTTCATACACCTATCCAACTCGTAATCCTCAACTATCTCTAAAATATCATCCCAAGTCAATCTCTCTCTGTTCGGGGCGCCAAATTTATGTAGCGGGATGTATACAAACACAACCCCCCCCACACCCTTAATCACTCTTACTTTCAAAATATCCCACAACACAAACTTTCCCCTTACTTTACTTTAAACTAAACTCTTGGACAGAAGGAAAATGAAAACAAAACATTAGCCTTAAAACTATATTCTCAAAAACTTACACTTAAAACTAGAATCAACTGCATCCAAAACTTAACACTAAATATACAATAAACACCATTCAAATAAACCAAAAAAAACTATCAAAACTTAACATTAACCTCACACCACCAACACCAAAATATGTACGTATATATATTTTATGGAACAGTCGTCCACACACTGCCAACTGTCTTTTGCAGCCCACTACCACAGCTTTGTGGTCAACAATCCACTCGGTGGCCATTTGCCATAAACTGTCTCAGTGATTGGGGTGGTCGTTCTAATCATAATCATCATCATAAACATCATTATTATCAGCAATCTCAATTCACAGGCCTAGGTCATCAACAGTTCAGCAATCCAATAAAAGTCCAAAAAAAATCGTATACAGGCCAGGTCATCAACAGTTTCAGCAATCCAATAAAACAGTCCAAAAAAATCGTATACAGGCCCAGGTTATCAACAATAATCCAATTTCAAAATTCGGTCTCTCCAAAGGAGGAATCGCGGCCTCAGAATATAAAAAAAAGCTTCACAGCCGGCTTTCGAAGAGCAAAAAAAATACACAGCCGACTCCTACTATCGTTCGATATCCAATGCTTTCGCCCAAGACATTCATCACCACCCTATCCTAGCTAAAAAAAGTAAACAAACAACCTCAATTATACCAACAATCTTTCCAACTTCAAACAATCATTCGCTAATTACCCTTTTTCTTCGGCGGCGCACCTCACGGACACACAAACACACGCACACACAACCACACATAGCCCTACTCTCTTGCGCACGCGGCGATCTAGCAAACTAAAGCAAATTAAATTCTTTCTTTCTTTCTTTCTTTCTTTCTTTCTCTCTCTCTCCTCTCTCTCTCTCTCTCTCTCTCTCTCTCTCTCTCTCTCTCTCTCTCTCACAAAACTATGCAAATAAACACTTTCTTTCTTTCTCTCTCTCTCACAAAACTAAGCAAATAAACACTTTCTTTCTTTCTCTCTCTCTCTCTCACAAAACTAAGCAAATAAACGCTTTCTTTCTCTTGCGGTTTGACAAAACTAAGTAAATAAACACCCACACTCACTCACTCTCTCTCTCTCTCTCTCTCTCTCTCTCTCTCTCTCTCCTCTCTCTCTCTCTCTCTCTCTCTCTCTCTCTCTCTCTCTCTCTCTCTCTGTGACAAACTAAAGCCAATACTGTAAACAATTTCTCTCTCTCTCTCTCTCCTCTCTCTCTCTCTCTCATCTCTCTCTCTCTCTCTCTCTCTCTCTCTCTCTCTCTCTCTCCCTGACAAAACTTAAATAAACACTCTCTCTCTCTCCTGATTTGGCAAAAAAAATAAATTAAAATAAAATTAATCCTCCACAGTACCATTACCATTAAAGGGATCAGGCAACAAATCTTGTATTTTATTAAACAAGCTAGCCCTGACTCTTTTCCTCTTGCACATGATATCAGAGCGGTTGCTACTTTCGGTGAACTTTTTTCACCACATGAATTTTACGGATCTTTCCAGGTATACAGGGTGGAAGTCACCCTCAGTGTTCAAGAAACACTACCTTAAACATTTGGAAGCCCTTAAATTTCCTACAGTAGCTGCAGGGAGCGTAGTTACCCCCAGGTAACTCACATGTTAATTCCTTGTCATTTTATCTCTCCCCCTTACCTGCCTCATTTATACCCTATTTGTATTCGTTGGTTTCGCACCTGATTACTATTATTATATTTGTAAATTTTTGACTCCTGAGTATCTGTATATATCATCACTCACGGCATTATTATACCTTACCTTTTTTGTCAATTGTTCTACCAAGTGGATTTATGTTCTTTTTAAGATACCCCTTATAAGCTGTTTTTGGCACTCATCTCTGATTAAAGCAACTTGTATTTCCCTTATGCTTATGTTTTTTTCCTTTATTTTGCAAGTTTGGGTAACATTTCTCTTGTATATATTCACTGGCCGGCACAGGTTCAAGCCCAGAAAAGGGATTTTGACGTAGGGAAAAATCTATTTCTGGGAGAGGGACCCTGTGCCGCCCAGTGAACCCTCCCAGCTCCTCTCCCTTGGAGTCCCCAAACTTTGGGTGCTAAGGAGTTGGGTTCTGAGCGGATGCAGAGTTGGTGGTGCCGAGTGAGGTTGAACGGCTCTCCTCTATTGGGGTCTTTGTCGTGGATGAATCTAAATAGTGCGGGACCTCTGGATTATACGCCCAATTCTATACCGACACCCAATAGGTGAGCGAGCTAGTTAACCTAGCACTCCTTTACATTTTTTCTCTGGTATATTTAGCAGTAAATTACCTAAGAATAAGTGCTAATAGGAGCTTATTCACTGGGCGGCACAGGTCCCTCGCCCAGAAATAGATTTTTCCTACGTCAAAATCCCTTTTATAACTCAAATACCGTATATACTT
>NC_090725.1:5984410-5994020 GCF_036898095.1 Palaemon carinicauda | reverse complement strand
GAGAGAGAGAGAGAGAGAGAGAGAGAGAGAGAGAGAGAGAGAGAGAGAGAGAGAGAGAGAGAGAGAGTTTGTGGATGTCACAAACGATGAGCATTGAAGCAATATCTCGTCAAAACTTAAAATCTCTCCCTTAGAATGATGACGTAGAAGTATAGATTAAGGAACAGGAACTGTTTTGATCTCTAGAAATTACAATGAAAATCTTATCTTTTGTTTCTAGTGAATTGGCATTGGTTCATATTCACCGAGCTTTTATTCTTTACCTTGTTTATAGATGTATTATCTTATAACGAATGCATCAGAGTTGGTCAAACACACACCATGCATGCATACATACAATTACACACACACTAACACACACACACACACACACACACACATATATATATATATATATATATATATATATATACACATACATATATATATATATATATATATATATATAAATATATAAATATATATATATATATATATATATATATATATATATATATACTGTACATATATATATATATATATATATATATATATATATATATATATATATATATATATATACTGTACTATATATATATATATATATATATATATATATATATACTGTAATATATATACATATATACATATATATAGATATATATATATATATATGTGTACAGTATATATATATATATATATATATATATATATATATATATATATATATATGCTACAAGCTAGTCTACAATCCTAGTTGGAAAAGCAAGATGCTATAAGCCCAAGGGCTCCAACATGGAAAAATAGCTTCAGTGGGGAAAGGAAACACGGCAATAAATAAACTACAGGAGAAGTAATGAATAAGGAAAATATTTTAAGAGCAGTAACACCAAATTATATCTTTCATATATAAACGATAAAAACTTCAAACAAAACAAGAGGAAGACAAATAAGATAGAATAGTGTGCCCAAGTGTATCCTCAAGCAAAAGAACTCTACCCAAGACAATGTAAGACCTCGATACAGAGCCTATGGCACTACCTAAAATCAGAGAACAATCGTTTGATTTTGGAGTGTCCTCTGTGTTGTTAGGTGTGAGAGGGCAGACGAGGATGTGGAAAGAATAGGCCAGACTATTCGGTGTATGTGTAGGCAAACGATAAATGAGCCGTAACCAGAGAGAGGATTCCAATGTAGTACTATCTGGTCAGTCAAAGGACCCGATAACTCTCTAACAGCAGTGTCTAGCAGTAGTCCGAAGACCGTGATTTTTTAAAGTGAATAACCCCGAAATTGAACAAGACGACTTCTCTTTGGTATGCTTGCATTCCCATCAGGATAAACGCACTTTTATTAACGGCCTGGGTGGAGTCGACTCACCACTGAGACTTAAAGCTTGATCACAGTCGACTCACCACTGAGACTTAAAAGCTTGATCACAGTCGACTCACCACTGAGACTTAAAAGCTTGATCACAGTCGACTCTCCACTGAGACTTAAAAGCTTGATCACAGTCGACTCACCACTGAGACTTAAAAGCTTGATCACAGTCGACTCACCACCACAGTCGACTCACCACTGAGACTTAGAAGCTTGATCACAGTCGACTCTCCACTGAGACTCAGAAGCTTGATCACAGTCGACTCTCCACTGAGACTTAGAAGCTTGATCACAGTCGACTCTCCACTGAGACTCAGAAGCTTGATCACAGTCGACTCTCCACTGAGACTTAGAAGCTTGATCACAGTCGACTCTCCACTGAGACTCCGAAGCTTGATCACAGTCGACTCTCCACTGAGACTTAGAAGCTTGATCACAGTCGACTCTCCACTGAGACTCAGAAGCTTGATCACAGTCGACTCACCACTGAGACTTAGAAGCTTGATCACAGTCGACTCTCCACTGAGACTTAAAAGCTTGATCACAGTCGACTCTCCACTGAGACTTAGAAGCTTGATCACAGTCGACTCACCACTGAGACTTAGAAGCTTGATCACAGTCGACTCACCACTGAGACTTAAAAGCTTGATCACAGTCGACTCACCACTGAGACTTAAAAGCTTGATCACAGTCGACTCACCACTGAGACTTAAAAGCTTGATCACAGTCGACTCTCCACTGAGACTTAAAAGCTTGATCACAGTCGACTCTCCACTGAGACTTAAAGCTTGATGACTATATCATCATCATCATCTCCTACGCCTATTGACGCAAAAGGCCTCGGTTAGATTTCGCCAGTCGTCTCTATCTTGAGCTTTTAATTCAGTACTTCTCCATTCATCATCATCTACTTCGCGCTTCATAGACCTCATGCATGTAGACCTGGGTCTTCCAACTCTTCTCGTGCCTAGTGAAGCCCTTACTGACTCACCAAGCTTAACGTACATGCATACATACTATTACACACACATACAATATATATATATATATATATATATATATATATATATATATATATATATATATATACATATATATAACGTATATATATATGCGTATATATATATATATATATATATATATATATATATATATATATATATACAGCTTATATGTATATACATATATATATATATATATATACAGCTTATATGTATGTATATATATATATATATATATATATATATACAGCTTATATGTATATATATATATATATATATATATATATATATATATATATATATATATATATATATATATATATATTCACCTCCAATCGCATATTCCGGAAAAAAGATATTTTGAACATTGTGACAATTGATAAACTCAAAAATCAAGTCATTTGACATCATACCGAATTACCTTTAATTCTGAAAAAAAAACTAGCTTCCAAGGTGTTATCAGTAGGTATAACCTGTATGTATTAATGCATTAGGCTTGAATATAAACAACAAACACCAAGATGGAAATATAAACTGTGTATTCTGTGATGTAGAAGAAAATGCTAACCACTTTATGTTATATTGTCCACAGTTTAGTGATATAAGAATAAAAGCAATTGAGCTCCAACAACCATACGAAGTAGATAGTGCACAAACAGTTGGAAAATTCCTTTTTTTGTGAAGAAAATATTGAAAATAAGAAAAGTGTACTACAACAAATGTGGATGAAAAGAGAAAAACTAGTGAAAATAAGGAACACACAAAACTAAAAGACACAGAGGCGCAGTTGCAAAGGCAAAGCCTCAACCTGAATCTGAACCTGAATACGAAACGAGGCGTGTTTAGAAGAATCGAGTAAAGATTGAGAACCTCATTATGATATTAATTTATTTAAGGCACAGATGATATAAACTTAATAACAATAATAAGAATAAGCTTAGAAGCTTTGCACCTATCTATAAAGAAATAGAGTGCCCGCAAACTTATTTTGCGGAGTGAGCAATAAGGAACCAGGAACCAGGGAACCAGGAGGTTCGAGGGTGGGAAATAATTCATTAAAGTAATTACTTTCGTACAACGTGAGGCCGGAATCACATAGGAAGTAACGCGAAGCGAGAAACGCAAGACACGAACGTGTCATGCGTGAAAACAAAGGTGGTGACATAGACCAGGGTTAAAAGAATACCATCCCATACGAAGAAACTACACGTCAGAAACGGGAAACGCCTGTGCCTACGTGACCATCAAACAAAGCTGTGTGCTACAGGGGCAGTTTTAATTTCATTAAAATATCATGATTAAAAAAAATAAATACATTGTGATTAAAATTGGTTCCTCTTTGTTCATTTATGTAAATATATAATTTCAACTGGGCTATGCTTAACAAAAATACATTTGTCTTTAACATGCTATTGTAAGTGTTAATTTGGTTTTAGTAATTTTTTTTTTTAACTACTACTTCTGCTGTTGCTAATAAGTTTTAAAATTAATATCAAGCTCAGTTGAGTATGAAAACAAATTTTTCTTCGGCTGATATTGGTTTTCGCCAATTACAACTCTTCAGACTGCAAATATGGCAGCGCTATTGACTTCAGTCCCTTATAAGTCATGCATGACATTCTTAAATAATACATTTTTTTCTCATCTTTATATTTCATCAGTGAGTGGAAGGTTTTTTGAAATTCTCCTTTTCTATTCCTCAATATAAAATGCTCATGGCACCAACGGGACTTTTTTCTCTTTTTCTTTGCTTTCTCAATAAAGCCGTTATAACCTGTTCGTCATGATCCTAAAAATTCATATCATGAACTTTCACAGTCTCCGCCTATTGTATGAGTGTGAAGAGTCACATGAGGTGTTTTAAATAAATAACTATTGAATTGAAATCAATATTCATATTTCATCATCTCCTCCTACGCCTGTTGACGCAAAGGGCCTCGGTTACATTTCGCCAGTCGTCTCTGTCTTGAGCTTTTAATCCAATACTTCTCCATTCATCATCTCCTACTTCGCGCTTTAGAGTCCTAAGCCATGTAGGTCTGGGGCTTCCAATTCTTCTAGTGCCTTGTAGAGCCCAGTTAATCGTTTGGTGAACTAATATCTCTTGGGAAGTGCGAAGAGCATGCCATAACCATCTCCATCTACCCCTCATCATGATCTCATCCACATATGATACTCGAGTAATCTCTCTAATAGTTTCCTTTCTAATCCTGTCCTGCCATTCAACTCCCAATATCCTTCTAAGGACTTTATTCTCAAATCTACTAAATCTATTGGAGATTATGTCCATACAGTAACACCGATCTCACTAAACTGTAATATAGACTGATTTTTATATGAAATTTTAGGCGATTTGATTTCCAAATTTTACTTAGCCTAGCCATTGTCTGATTTGTTTTTTTCAATCTTTCACTAAACTCTAATTCTAAAGACCCTGTATTGGAGATCATTGTTCCGAAATACTGAAATGATTCTACCTCATTAACCCTTTCTCCTTCCAATGATATTTCATCTTCCATTGCATACTCCGTTCTCATCACCTCTGTCTTTCTTCTATTTATCTTCAGCCCCACCGGGTGTGATATTTCATGTATTCTGGTAAGCAAGCATTGCAAATCCTGTGGTGTTCTGCTAAGAAGGACAGCATCATCAGCATACTCTAGGTCTGCTAAATTCCTATCACCAATCCAGTCCAATCCTTCTCCACCACCTCTGACTGTTCTACACATTACAAAGTCCATGAGGAGGATAAACAACATAGGTGACAACACATTCCCTTAGAATACTCCGCTGTTCACTGGAAACTCACTTGATAAGACTCCATTAACATTAAATTTGCACTTGCTATGCTCATGAACAGACTTAATCAAATTTACATATTTAAGAGGAATTCCATAAAAACGCAGGATTCTCCACAAAACTGGCCGGTGCACACTATCAAAGGCTTTTTCATAGTCCACAAATACCATCAAAAGGGGGTTTCTATATTCTACACATTGCTGTACAACATGTCTCAGAATGAAAATTTGGTTAGTGCAACTTCTACCTTTTCTAAATCCTGCTTGTTCATCTCTCAGCTTATGATCAATCTTGCTCTCCAGTCTCTTAAGGATAAGCATACTATATATTTTCATAACAACTGACGTAAGTGTTACGCCTCTGTAATTATTGCATTCAGTCAAGTCTCCCTTTTCAGCTATTTTCACCAACACTCCTAACTCCCATCCATCAGGTTTCGCCTCTTCATGCCACATTCTACAAAATAATCTTGTAAGTAGTCTGGAAGTCACTTAATTTTCGGCCAGTATCATCTCGGCAGTTATTCCATCGTATCCCGGGGCTTTCCATCTCTTTAGTTTTTTGAGGATAGCTTCGACTTCAAACACATTGAATTCATTCATGGGAACCTCAAGGTCTTCATCAGCTTCAGGTATATCACTCAAATTATTCCCTTCATATCTCGTATTCATGGCCTCACTTTAAATGGTCCATCCAACGTTGTCTTTCTTCATCTTCTGTTGTTGTCACAGAGCCACAACAACACCTCTCTCTCTCTCGCTGATCCGCGCAACTGAAACTTTCAGTGCGATCACCGTAGAGTTTCGCCACCATGTCCGTCTTCCTTCTCGGAGACTGGGCATGGAGCCTGTATCCTGACGAACACCGCCACTGCAGGGACCGATACGACGATCCCTCCTGCGACTGTGACAGCTGCATTGCCTACCAGGAGAGAAGACTGCAACTCTTCACCACCGTGGGAGTCAGAATAACAGATGTTTCTGACAAAACGCCATCCCATAACATCAGATGCAGCTTCCAGGGGGTGCAAAATCACCTCTATCAGGGTCCTGAAGCATTACAGGACATTGAAAGCTAACAGGGAATGGGATACACCCCCTCCCAAAAGAAGGAAGAGCCCTGAACGCCCCTCTCCAGTGCCAGGATCACCCCTGCCATCACCTTTAGTGACTCCAAGGACTGAGGGCACATCCTCATCCTTGTCAGCCCCTACAACTCCACAGCAGACAGTTTCAGTTGCAGTCACCAGTCCAATCTCGGCGCCTGAGACCTCCAATGCCATGGAAATCGATCCTGCTGAGACTTAGGCAGTCCCTCAGGGGAACCATCCAATGGACTGTAACTGTACTGTCTACCTTACCCAACTCCTTCAAGAAGCTTCTGCTATCGCTGACAGCATTCCAGCTCCCAAGAACGAAGCCAGGAAACCCCAGCCTAAGTTCAAACTACACCAAACTGACAGCTCCATCTCTTACACCATAATTTCTGCCTGGCATGAACCCCACTGCAAGACCAAACCGGAAGGGAGAGTTAATTATCTCCCCAAAGGACCAAGAAACTACCAGCTATCTACAGGAAGAACCAGCCGTGACACTGCTTGACCCTGTCTTGTTACAGAGGAAAGCAGTCATAACCAGATACCCCACCACCATGCCCATCTCCATCGTCACCTCATGCAGCAACATTGACAAGGCAGTGTGCTGCATGAGCAAGAATGATGTCCCTGTCAGAAGACTGATGGCCACCTTCATCGGTCCATTGCCTTCCTCACTGGATCTAGGAGTCTGGGGGACATTTTCCATTGAAGAGTACACACCGGAACCCCTCAGATGCTACCGCTGCCAGCGATATGGCCATCATAAGGAAGAATGCAAGGGACCTATCATCTGCGGAGTCTGCAGCCAGCGACACCGCACACAAATGTGCATCCAGGCCCATAAGGATGGAAAAGAGACCAAGCCCAAGTGCCCCAACTGCTTCAGACTTCACCATGCTGGAACAGGCGCTGCCCAGAGAGACTAAGGAGGATAGCTGCTATGAAGAGCACTTCCTCCCCTAAACAGCCAAAGGACTCTGTCTGTTAACCTTTCATTTCGTGGACCTAAAGAGGAGTCTCCTCTGGGTCACTTCCCCTCACTTGCACGCCAGTTGCTAGAAATCCCTCTTTAAAGTAAAATATCCTCCCCTTTTGTATGTTTCCAGCAACTCTTCAAAGATCACCCTTGTCTTTATAACGTTGCTGTATCGGCCACCCTTTAAAAAAAATAATTCTCTTACAGGCTGCCTATAGCGCAAGAGCCCGTGTCATGCCATTGGCATGGCAATCTCCACGAAAGAACGAACGAACGAATGCTTCTTCTTTGCCCCAGTCGAGATTTCATTAATAATTCTATGAGCAATTCTCACACCATAGCCCCTTCCTGAATTCATAGCTTTGTCGGCCTCATCTGCTTTACTGTCTAAATACTCTCTCCAGTCATTCCTGGCTTTTCCTTTGACCTTGCTGTCAATACTGGAATACTTAGCATGCTCTACCTTGTAATTTTCATTACTTCCTCGAAAACTTTCAACAATCAATTTCTGTTTTTGTCTCCTTTTTATAGTATCCCAAGTATCATTCGATATCCATGGATTTCTCCTTGTAACTGTTTGTCCCAAGACTTCACTACCAACTGGCTGATATATGTTCTTAATATCACATCATTCTTCATTAATTGTCTGTTCTTCGTCTCTTAAAGTCTTTAAGACTGCAAATCGATTCCTACATTCAATAGCAAATGTTTCTCTGTGCTCTTCCTCTAGAAGCTTAGTTGTATCAAACCTAGGTATTCTATCTATCTTTCTGTTGGATTCTTTCAGTTTTAATTTCAATGTGGCAATGAGGAGCTGGTGATCGCTACCAATATCCGCACCTCTATAGCTTCTTACATTTCTCAGAGTCCTCCTTCTCCCTCTTATTATGGCAATGAGATCTATCTGATTTTTGTAAATGCCACATGGTGAAGTCCATGTATACTTGTGGATGTTCTTATGTTGTAACAGAGTACCTCCAATGACAAGATTGTTTGCTGAAAAGAAATGTGCTCCATTTTCATTTGCAACTTCGCCAAGACCCTCGACACCCATCACATTCTCTATCTCTTGATTATTTCTTCCAACTTTAGCATTGAAGTCGCCAATCACTATTTTCATATTTCTCTCAGGGATCTCATCTATTATCCTCTGCATATACACGTGGATTAAAATTATATTTACAAATTTCATTAAATATTCTTGCTAATATATACTCGCAAATGTATGTATGTATGTTTTTGCGTTAACACGAAAAAAGGAGGATGGTTTAATAGCTATAATGGTTAAATCAAGTCTTCAGCAGATTTAGATAGTTGATTACTTGGTTACCACGAAAAAAAAAACCTTTAATAGAGTTTTGATCAGCCAAAACTGGTGTTACCTTTGCCCTTTCTACCCAAGACCAGTTCTGTAGAAGATTTACTCAACACTGCGCCTCCGACATCTTGTCCCTCCACCTTTGGCTTAGTGCAGATGAGCCAGGATTTGCAAGATATTCGTCAAACACTTTCCATTTTTGTTCAAGTACCTGGGGTATAGAATCAGGTTTCTCATTGAACCAGTCAACATGAGACAATTTAGAGAGACCAATAATGCAGCCCTTTGTATTAGTTAGCAGAACTTTGTGCACTTAGTGTCTGGATCATTCTCTGAAATGTCAGTTAAGAAAAGGATGCAGTCAGTAAATGAAGTGTGACAAGGATACCTTAATTCCTGCCTTTTCAAGGCACATCAATCCAATTTCTTAGATGAGACTTGCTTGTGGATATGAAGTCAGATTTCAGATTTGGAAATAAATCTCACTACTAGATGACCTATCCAGCATTACGACCCCTTCATGACTCAAGATATCCATATACTGTATCATTAGTATGGCACAGCTTAGTTATGACATATTCAAGCACATGCCAGTGCTTGTATCTCAGATGCATCTAGGTGTTATTGAGCTTGTCCTTGAGATGGAATATTGTGTTTTCATTGAAAATATTGTGCTCAGCCGATAGGGAAAGGAGCCAGAGGCCATTAGCATCGATAATATCTAGCCAATGATGACCTATAATATCTCCCTAGAGAGACTTGTTTTTATCGAACACGAGTTGGATATCAGTTCGATTAATATTTTGTAGCAATGTATTGATGACACACTAGATGTTGTTTTTATTTCATCACCATCAAGTTCTGGGGTGTAAATACGATTACCAAGAAATACCCTTTTCCCAGTGTTACTTCTCGTAGAAAGTATTTCACAGTAACTTGCGACTCTTCTCGTATGTTTGCAATTATTTCTATCTTGACCGAAAAAAACAACATATTAAATGTGATTCCCCTCCCCACTTCGAT
This sequence comes from Palaemon carinicauda, assembly GCF_036898095.1. Taxonomy (NCBI): domain Eukaryota; kingdom Metazoa; phylum Arthropoda; class Malacostraca; order Decapoda; family Palaemonidae; genus Palaemon; species Palaemon carinicauda. The sequence goes on along the minus strand of NC_090725.1, from coordinate 5,984,448 downwards.
AAGTGACTGCTCAACCATGAGGCGAATCTTGTATATTG
>NC_090725.1:5959410-5974410 GCF_036898095.1 Palaemon carinicauda | reverse complement strand
CATAACTCTCTAGCGGTAGTATCTCAACGGGTGGTTGGTGCCATGGCCAAGTTACTACCTATACACATATATTGTATATATATATATATATATATATATATATATATATATATATACACGACGTCAAAGATTGCAAAATGAACAGGTACCTATATATAAATATATATATATATATATATATATATATATATATATATATATATATATATATATATACAGTATATATAAATATATACATACATATATTTGCTTTCACCTTTCAACCCTTCAATCCTCTTTTGCAGAACGAAAAATTCATCCCTCATCGATCTTTGCCAGTGCGGCAGTGAGTGTTAGAAAGAAGAGGACAGAGCTGTAAACTGGGGAGGCTACTGCTGTGGTAGGGCACCACAGTGGGGGTTGGGCTTGCCCGGCTGACGTTCTGGTGAGCATCTATTCTGATGCAACTGGAACTGAAACCAGACACCTTTAACCTTTAACAAATATGAACCTGATGATGACAATGGATATGATAATGTAAAGACTCCTTGGATGCTTAAAAGACTGAACCCATTTCTGTCATAAGCAGCATGTTGGTTCTTAATGGACACTAACTTTGTGACACATTCATGTATGATCTCTTGTAAAACATTCAATAAAACGGATTATTTCATTCAAATAAGTTTGTGGTTGAATTTAGCCTTTTATCGTTTGGATACCAATGGATTCCTTGGCACTGATTATTATCAATTTTTAGTTATTATTATTATATATCATATTATATTACATAATATTATATTACATATTTTATTTTATTTTTATTTTCATTATTATTATTATTATTATTATTATTATTATTATTATTATTATTAATTGCTAAGCTATAACCCTAGTTGGAAAAGCAGGATGCTATAAGCCCAGGGGCTCCAATAGGGAAAATAGCCCAGTGAGGAAAGGAAACAAGGAAAAATAAAATATTTCAAGAACAGTAACATTAAAATAAATACCTCCTATATAAAATATAAAAACTTTAACTAAACAAGAGGAAGAGAAATAAGGTAGAATAGTGTGCCCGAGTGTACCCTCGAGCAAGAGAACTCCAACCCAAGACAGTGGAAGGCCATGGTACAGAGGCTATGGCACTACCCAAGACTAGAGAACAATGGTTTGATTTTGGAATGACCTTCTCCTAGAAGAGCTGCTTACCATAGCTAAAGAGTCTCTTCTACCCTTACCAAGAGGAAAGTAGCCACTGAACAATTATAGTGAAGTAGATAACCCCTTGGGTGAAGAAGAATTGTTTGGTAATCTCAGGGTTGTAAGGTGTATAAAGACAGAGGAGAATCTGTAAAGAATATGCCAGGCTATTCGGTGTATGTGTAGGCAAAGGGAAAGTGAACCGTAACTAGGGAGAAAGATCCAATGAAGTACTGTCTGACCAGTCAAAGGACATCATAACTCTCCAGCGGTAGTATATTCCTGTTTGATATTCGACCTTTATATCAAGCATAACATTCTCCTCAACCTTAAACTGTAAATATGTGGCGCTGCCAGGGGTGCACGATGCCCCTAACAACCCCACCCCCCCATTTCACTATGAGGTAGCAATTCCAAATTGAGACAATAGCAACATGGCGTAACATCAATGTTTCAGTCTCTTGGTAGATAACAAGAAATAATCAGAAATGAAAGACTTCCTCGTCCCTAGTGATAGATCACAACGCCCAAAATCCATGAATACGTTTTTGTATTTCGGTATTATCAATCACGTTTATAATATATCAAGATTATCCCATGTCCTGATCTACAAAACAGTTTATGCTACTGTGTTTGAAGTGATATCTATAAACTTCTTTTTTAAAAAAAAAAATAAATAAATAAAAAAAAAAATAAGTACACAAGAAAAATTAATCAAATCAACGTCCTTCCAACGCCTTATGTTTATGTAATGTATGTAAAATTACATGTTTAAATCCATGACCTAAAAGGTCAATGTAGAAATTAGGAGCGAGTGTGAGAATGCCAATTCAGTCATAAGCAGGATGCAAAAGTCAAGACACTGCTAATCAATTGATGTTGTGTTTACATATATCATTAAATGCTGAGATAACTAATTAGACGTTATCATCAATATGGATATTTTAGTCACTTTCTGGTTAAGCTGTAATACGGAATGGTCTTCCGACCAAACCAACTATACTCCTGTGATGGAGATGTTAATAACTGTTCTAAAGTAATAAACTGTTTTAAAGTTAACTTACTTAGACTTATTCAGAAGAAGTAACCTACCAAGTCTAAATATTATAACACATTGAAGAGACATTTGATTGGAAAACTAATGTGTGTTTATAACAGTACCACACTAACATATATGCGTTGTTTGTTTCTCTCATTAGCCAAACTGAAAACATCGTTTTAACAAAGCAGTTGCTTTAGTTCTCTGGGCTCCAATAGCAGCCAGTACATTGGCAACCCTTGAATATAAAGTTGTCTATATCTGATTAATTGATTTGAGGTTTTCTGGCATCCTGACATCTAAGGTCACTGACGCCGATATCGTTTATTGTAAATAGAGTAAAAGAAATTTATTCCAGTCCGCCTTGTCAAGACTCCATTGTGACGGGCCGAGAGGAGATTGTGAACTCAAAGGCAGTGTGAAAGCAACTGAGTTAATTTATTATAGAACACTCTCCTTTATATACAAAACCTCAAGGCAACAGGAAATTACATGTTCGAGAAACAGACAATGTTACATAGGAGAAACGCAGACATGTTTATTCTGGTTCTTTTTAGTGCGAGGGAAGAGCGAAGATACAAGCATATTATATACAAAATGAATTATGTACGATCGTGTGACACACGGTTGGTACACCATCGTGGCGATCTTTGTAAAGGAAGACCATTGTTGGTGTTTATAATGATTGGTGCATGATCCCTAGTATGCCAATCATCTAATGTCCTCTAATCAAAATCAATAAGGCAGATAGAGCTTGCAATTGAAAGGTAAATGCACGACAGAGTACCTGTCTGAACATGGAAGTGTGTGGGCTCTCCTGTATTAAGGAGTCCGACATCGGAGTCCGACATCGTTTTCCACAATTGTTGATACCTTTCAAATCTCCAAGTAAAAGAAAAGGTTGAGGGAGCTGTTGAGTCACCTCTACTAAATTATCATACGATATGTTATCATTTGGAGGCAAGTACAGAGAGCTGATTGTATATTTACTCCCTATGTCAATCTGTACAACCACTGGCTGCAAAGGTGTACGAATACACACAGATATTTGGGGAACATCTCGACGAACATATGTGAGACTTCTGCCATGGCTCCCTACTTGTTGATTGCATAGTGTCCTATAGCTAATATAATCACGAGGACAAGGGTATTAGCATCAAGCTTGCTCTCCTGTAGACATACATTTATGGGGGAATGCTCGTGACAATTCTATTGCAAAATGGAGGAAAAACTATAGTTTATTTTTTGGAAGAACTTTTGGATGAAGTCTTCCCGTTACCATCTTTTGCACCAATGTCCAGCTCAAAATTTGTGGTCAAAGTTGAATTCCTAATTGACATTTGATTGCAAAGGATGACCTTGATCTTATCATTGGCCTCAATCTGCATGTGTGAATATCGAAAGCTAAATATGCTATTTCTGTTTCCTATAGCCTACTTCATGCGTTGTCGTAAGCTGAATTTTTATAAGGCCTTTGACCTATAAATATCCCCTCGACCTTGCTGCATGCGTGCTTCATTAATGGAATGTGCATGCCACATTGAAAAGTCTCCAATATTATACAGTTTTAAGGTTATGGCCATGATTAAATTCCTCTTTAGTACCTTGGAAATCTTCCCCAATGATAGATTATCTAATAATAGATTATACATTACAAACTTTTTAAATTCTTACCTCAAAGTACAAAAGATACATCCAAGGTTAAATTTTCGTATATTTATTAAAAGCATGACCACTTCCACTCGACATCACGTCGCCCATTTGCATGAGCGTTCACTTATGGCAGGACATAGAATCAAGATTTGAATGGATTTAATAATTGTTCCCTCTATGCACACACAGAAATCACATCATCTCAGAGATGCAGCTATAAAAATAGCAACAGATGTTTTTGCAACACATGCATAGGATTAAATAAAGGCCAATATCATGCCCTTCCGCTATATGATGTTTTGGTCAATCCATTCAAAGCGAGATGTTATTTTCTTATTAGAAAAAGGGATGGTAAATTACTGGGAAGAAAAAAAATTAGGAAATTATGGAGCGCCTTCACAGTATGTTGTGGCGAGATGATGCAATACCGACTCCCACACCCTGAATCACACCTACTGACAATTGTCTCCACAAAACAAACTTTCCCCTTACGTGATATAAATCCAGACTCTTAGACAAAAAACAACTGGACCTTAATACTATATTCATTAGAACTAGAATAATTAACAAAACCTTTCCACAATCAAATAAACCCTAACAAAACTTAAAACTAACCACACAACAAAACCAATATTTGTTTATATGTGGACCTCTTTATCCTCACAAGGGCCAACAGTCCTTTTACAGCCCAACCACAACTTTGTAGCCACCGGAACAATGACAAATTTCAATACACAAATCAACATACACAAAAAAACATTTGATATTGCAAAGGAATTGACGAGGATTTTCTGTTAAGAAAAAAAGACCCTTGTTATTATACTTATAAACATTGGAGATTTTACAAATCGATATCCACTTCAAGAGATATTTACTGATACTTGCTGGTTAACATACACCTTATTAGGGCAATGAGAAGTGCCTTAACGATAGCTTCCTCTATCACAACTCATGACTTTTGTTATATTCCTCTTGGTATAAGGGTAAGCAGTTCTAGGAGGACACTGTGCCAACCGTGTGTCACACGATCGTTCATAGTTCATTTTGTGTATATATTATGCTTGTATCTTCGCTCTTCCCTCGCACTAAAATGAACCAGATTAAACATGTCTGCTTTTCTCCTCTGTAACAGTGTCGTTTTTTAAACATGAAATTTCTTGTTGCTTTGAGCTTTTGTATATAAAGGAGAGTGTTCTATAATAAATTTACTCAGTTGCTTTCAACCTGCCTTTGAGTCACAACCTTCTCTCGACTCGTCACAACACTCCAAAATCATACCATTGATCTCTAGACTTTGGTAGTACCATAGCCTCTGTACCATGGTCTTCCACTGCCTTGGGTTAGAGCTCTCTTGCTTGGAGGTACATTCGGGCACACTATTCTAACTTATTTCTCTTCCAATTGTTTTTCATTTCATCTTAAAGTTTTTATATGCATATATGAAAGATTTATTTCAATGTTGTTACTGTTCTTAAAATAGTTTATTTCAATTGCTCATTACTTCTCATGCAGTTTATTTATTTACTTTCCTCACTGGGCTATTTTTCTCTGTTAGAGCCCTTGGGCTAATAGCATCCCGCTTTTCCAACAAGGGTTGTATCTTAGCTATTAATAATAATAATAATAATAATAATAATAATAATAATAATAATAATAATAATACAGGTAATAAAATAGACGCAGTTCCGGTAGGCCCTACTGCTTCCTCCGGTGCCTTAGATGACCGCGGAGGTAGCAGCAGTAGGGGATTCAGCATTATGAAGCTTCATCTGTGGTGGATAACGGGGTAGGGTGGGCTGTGGCACCCTAGCAGTACCAGCTGAACTCGGTTGAGTCCCTTGTCAAGCTGGGAGGAACGTAGAGAGTAGAGCTCCCCTTTTTGTTTTGTTTGATTTGTTGATGTCGGCTACCCCACAAAATTGGGGAAAGTGCCTTAGTATATGTATGTATGTAATAAAATAGAAAGGACTATTGAAGAGAACACCAGAATCGACTATCGATCAAAGGTGACGTGTAACACACATTAGTTGATAGCATGTAAGAGGTTCGTGCACTCGCCTATACGACCTCCAGAATTCCCAGAAATCCGAACAATAGATGTCTTCCTGATAAGCTTCATGAAATAAATATCAAAATATTGCTGAGCCCATAAACATACGCAATACAAAAGAACAAAAGAACTAAAAACGAAAGAAGGGTCTTTCCACGAAAGTGCATTTTTTTGTGTATGTATGTATGTACATTTTTATTGACATAAACACATACATAGATATATATGATGGGTCATGATGGGTCTTTCCACGAAAGTTCTTTCTTGTGTATGTATGTATGTACATTTATTGATATAAACACATACCTATATTTAAATATATATATATATATATATATATATATATGTGTGTGTGTGTGTGTATGTATATATATATATATATATATATATATATATATATGTGTGTGTGTATATATTTATATATATATATATATATATATATGTGTGTGTGTATATATTTATATATATATATATATATATATATATATATATGTGTGTGTGTATATATATATATATATATATATATATATATATATGTGTGTGTGTGTATATATATATATATACACATATATATATACATATATATATATATATATATATATATATTTATATTTATATCATACCACAATAATTATAGGTGGCAAGTGTTGCGTAGAGTAGTAATACCACATGAAAGCATTAATGATAGAAATTCCTAAAACATTTTCACGTTTTAATCCATTATCACTATTTGCAATTTTCTTAAACATAAAACAAACCTTTGCAAACTTGGAATAATATAATATTATCACACCTCAATACTTAGAACAAAAGGCAACATGGAAGATAAAACTTCACAGCATCTGAAAAGCCCAAATAAAAACTTTTAAAAAAGTTAATTTTCGAATATTTAGTAAAAGCATGACCTCTGCCATTCGACATCACTTCGCCCATTTGCATGAGCGTTCACTTATGGCAGGACATTGAATCAAGATTCGAATGGATTCCATAATTGTTCCCTTCTATGCATACACAGAAAGATGGCAGGTTCATCCTTGCCAAGATTCTTGGACATGATGTGTCCTACTATGCGAGAGGAATTTTTAGATTTATTTCAGAAGCAGGTCTTCTGAAAACTATTTAACTATTGTAATGACTTCTTAACTTTTATGGTTCTAATTGAATTCTCTCTTATTTTTCATATATAATAAATGCTATCGGCGTCAATGACCTTAGATGTCAGGATGCCAGAAAACTTTCAATCAATCATCTCAGAGATGCAGCTATAACAATAGAAACAGTTTTTTTGCAACACATACATCAGATTAAACAAAGGCCGAAATCATGACCCTCCAGCTACATGATGTTTTGGTCAATCCATTCAAAGCGAGATGTTATTTTTTATCAGAAAAAGGGATGGTAAATTACTGGGGAAAAAATTAGGAACTTATGGAGCACCTTCACAGTACGTTAACCACTCAAAGAAAACTTACTCCCAGAAGTTTATATTATAGATAAAAGTTCATCGTTTTCATGTGCTACACGGATGTGTTGCAATGCTTCATCGTTCCATATATCAATCTAGTGTCAATCATTTTTTTTTCAATGGAAATTCAAGTTGACTTAAAATTCTTCCCACGTTTTCCCAGTCTGAAGAAATCAATATTGACGACTTTCAGAATATACACTCCTTTACCCAAAACGCTTTTCCAACTAGGGTTGTAGGTTGGGTAATAATAATAATAATAATAATAATAATAATAATAATAATAATAATAATAATAATAATAATAATAATAATAATAATATCATCCATTTGGTTCTCACTGTTGGAAGGACTAGCCACGTCCCGATGACCTGTGCATTCCTTCCCTACACAATTCTAAACACCAAATGCATTTCGATCAACATTGCTGAGCTCCCAATAAAAACTATACCATATATTATATACTATGTCTGATCCTACGTCCCATTCATCATATATCTTCAGGATATTTGAAGACTCTGTCCGTTGCTGCTTGTTCTTGTCTGCTTTAGAAGTAAAATTTGTATATTGCTTTGAAAATTCATGATACTGTTTTGTTTTATTTTCCTCTTGCTTTTATAGTGTCTCCTCTTAATGATATTATATATATATATATATATATATATATATATATATATATATATATGTATATATATATACATATATATATAATTATATATATATAATTATATATACATATATATATATATATGTATATATATATATATATATATATATATATACATATATATATAATTATATATACATATATATAGTATATATATATATATATATATGTATGTATATATATATATAATTATATATATATGTATATATATAATTATGTATATACATATATATACATATATATATAATTATATATATATATATACATATATATATATATATATATATATATATATATATATATATATATATATATATATATATATATATATATATATATATCCCTTACTGAGTCGGGATACCTTAACGTGCTGAAAGAATCTGTGTTTTGCCATGATCAGCAAAGCTGTACTAATCAGGGCCACCCATACTAGGTTGGTTTGCTGTGAGTGATCTGACTAAACTCTCCACCATCACCAATCCGCAGTGGCCAGCGTGGTGATGAATAAAAAGAAGCCAAACGCCAGACATGGCCAAGATATGTCTGAGGCCTTTGTCCGCAGTGGACTAAAAACAGCCATATTTAGTGATGTGATTGTATATACAGTATACTGTCCATCTATATGTGTACAGCTAAGAAATAACAACAACAATAATAATAATAATAATAATAATTATCATTATTATTATTATTATTATTATTATTATTATTATTATTATTATTATTATAATAATAATATAAATAATAATAATTTTGATATCATTAATAATAATAATAATAATAATAATAATAAAAATAAAGATAATGATAAAAATAATAACAATAATGATAATAATAATAATGATAAGAATAATAATAATAGTAACAATTATTTACAACTTTAAAATTATTGTTAATAATAATAATAATAATAATAATAATAATAATAATAATAATAATAATAATAATTTATTTTTTCCTCAAAGAACAAACTTCAAAGGAATAAACGAAAAATGTAACATTGTTTCACCATTTATTTGCTCAAGTCAATTTAATCCATCAACTTGTTGCTATCTTTCTTGATTAACAAAATTACCCTGGACATTTATTACAAAAATTCTGTTATACCCTCACCATTTAAAGGACAGGAACGCTTCAAGTTTAAAACAAAGCAAACCGGATAAGCGATAAGGGTCGAGTGTAATTATACATTTTTTTTTCTTCGCCTGCAAGTTTTTATCAGACTCCCAACGAAGATAACAAACAGTCTGTCCAGTAGACCTATATAAGTTATAGAAGAGGGGTTTCCTGCTAACACAATTAATGCATTATTTGCACACCCATGCAATATCCAAAATGCATGCTTCAATAACTAGTAAAACATGCAGCTGGCGCAGAAACCTCAGAATTTCCGTTCCCAGATAAGACAAATGTCACCAATACCATAGTTATTTTTAGCCATTCATTAAAGTTAAATTGCTCCCACACAATTTATAGATAACACTATTTACAGATCCAAGACAAGAAATATACGGGACTGCATTTCTACACACGTTGAAGTTAAATTGCTCCTACACAATTTATAGATAACACTATTTACAGATCCAGGACAAGAAATATACGGGACTGCATTTCTACACACGTTGAAGTTAAATTGCTCCTACACAATTTATAGATAACACTATTTACAGATCCAGGACAAGAAATATACGGGACTGCATTTCTACACACGTTGAAGTTAAATTGTTCCTACACAATTTATAGATAACACTATTTACAGATCCAAGACAAGAAATATACGGGACTGCATTTCTACACACGTTGAAGTTAAGTTGTTCCTACACAATTTATAGATAACACTATTTACAGATCCAAGACAAGAAATATACGGGACTGCATTTCTACACACGTTGAAGTTAAGTTGTTCCTACACAATTTATAGATAACACTATTTACAGATCCAAGACAAGAAATATACGGGACTGCATTTCTACACACGTTGAAGTTAAATTGTTCCTACACAATTTATAGATAACACTATTTACAGATCCAAGACAAGAAATATACGGGACTGCATTTCTACACACGTTGAAGTTAAATTGTTCCTACACAATTTATAGATAACACTATTTACAGATCCAAGACAAGAAATATACGGGACTGCATTTCTACACACGTTGAAGTTAAATTGTTCCTACACAATTTATAGATAACACTATTTACAGATCCAAGACAAGAAATATACGGGACTGCATTTCTACACACGTTGAAGTTAAATTGCTCCCACACAATTTATAGATAACAGTATTTACAGATCCAAGACATAAAATATACGGGACTGCATTTCTACACACGTTGAAGTTAAATTGTTCCTACACAATTTATAGATAACACTATTTACAGATCCAAGACAAGAAATATACGGGACTGCATTTCTACACACGTTGAAGTTAAATTGTTCCTACACAATTTATAGATAACACTATTTACAGATCCAAGACAAGAAATATACGGGACTGCATTTCTACAGACGTTGAAGTTAAATTGCTCCTACACAATTTATAGATAATACTATTTACAGATCCAAGACAAGAAATATACGGGACTGCATTTCTACACACGTTGAAGTTAAATTGCTCCCACACAATTTATAGATAACAGTATTTACAGATCCAAGACATGAAATATACGGGACTGCATTTCTACACACGTTGAAGTTAAATTGTTCCTACACAATTTATAGATAACACTATTTACAGATCCAAGACAAGAAATATACGGGACTGCATTTCTACAGACGTTGAAGTTAAATTGCTCCTACACAATTTATAGATAATACTATTTACAGATCCAAGACAAGAAATATACGGGACTGCATTTCTACACACGTTGAAGTTAAATTGCTCCCACACAATTTATAGATAACAGTATTTACAGATCCAAGACATGAAATATACGGGACTGCATTTCTACACACGTTGAAGTTAAATTGCTCCCACACAATTTGTAGAAAACACTATCTACAGATCCAAGACAAGAAATATACGGGACTGCATTTCTACACACGTTGAAAAGCTTGATGATTTCAAATTTATTTTCTGGTTTATGACGAATGCTGGTATAACACTGGTTGGTATCGAACATCTTTGTACATAATATCCTTCGTTAATGGTTTGATGCCTTTTCTTTCTTCGCTTTCTTGGTCGCGATTATGCCGAAGAATTGGAGAGAACCCAGGGAATGTAAATTCGACTTTCCTGTACAGAGGCGTCGAACAGAGAATCGGCTTCCCATAGACACTCGCAGTTGGGTGAGAATAAAGGAATTTTTTTCTCGCAATGATGGCCTCGAGCTGTTCCTCCGTGAAGTATATTTCGGGATATTGGGACACTCGTTCTTCAGAAGAGGACATGTTGCTCTAGAGTCTACAAAAGCGTATCCGTAAATCAAGCTGGACGTTAGGTCAGTGAGCTACTGGTGACACGACCAACATTCAGACCACGATCTGAAGAAAAGCAGTGGTGGGCGGAGCTTCGTTCACGTACAAGAGATAACTTTTGTCGCCAGTAAGTGGTGATTTATTTTTCCTTATAGATAGCGATATTTCAAAAAGAATTTAATCTTAGTATCTAATTGTTCTTTTTACTAAATCATCAGGTAAACTAAGTCGTACGTGTGAATCTCATGGTAAATCGACTTTAATACAATTGGAATCAATTTTCATTTTAAAAATATCTTCGATGCTGTTCAAAAAATGTCAATAGTGTTGCATTATTCAATTCTAAAAATATATACAAAGAACAGAAATTAATATCTAAACATATCAACTACATATTTTAATTTTCTTATATAAAGTAACACGAGGTTCAAAACATATATTTTAATCTCCTCTCTACAATAAAGAGCAAGTGTCTCTCTCTCTCTCTCTCTCTCTCTCTCTCTCTCTCTCTCTCTCTCTATATATATATATATATATATATATATATATATATATATATAATATGTATGTATATTATATATATATATATATATATATATATATATATATATATATATATGTATGTATATTATATATATATATATATATATATATATATATATATATATATATATATATATATATCACGTTCAGCTCTTCCCGTTCCTCAAACACAGGGGAGGGAGTAGTCATACACTGGTGAGAGGGGATGCGTGTGCTTGTATATCTATCTAAATACTTAAGGTGTACATACACGTTCAAAAAAGCGTCAAAATTTTGATATCAAAATTCTGATGCAAAATTTGAGGGTGTGTAGGACGTTTTGATGTTAAAATTTTGCTTCAAATCTTTTTTTGACATCAAAACGTCCTACATACTCAAATTTTGCATCCAAATTTTGATATCAAAAATTTTGATGCAAAATTTTGACACTTTTTTTGAACGTCATTTTTGACGAGTCGCGTACGATAGTTAGATAATAATGAACATATTCATAAAATAAACAATATACAAAATTAATAAATCTATACATGATAATCTATTGTCATTACAATTTAATTAGATTAACATCTCAAAATAACAGACGAGTAAACTTTAATTAAATTTCTATTTGAACCTTTCCTCATAATTAATCAAATCTTTATCTAATATAGAATTATAAGAAGCCAGGCAGAAAAGTTTAATTTTATATAAGGTTTCATCACATCTCACAAACGAAGACTTAAGACAAATTAACATTGCCTACTTTTCTTTGAATATTATACTTCCTGACCACTAAAGCAACGTTTCTCCGCATATTTAATTTGAATTTGGGAGGGATTTTCCTGAGCATTTCCTGTTTTTATAAATCACTAGAACACCTTCATTTAACCTTAAAGTCGTTACTTACGAAGAAAAAGAGAGAGAGAGAGAGAGAGAGAGAGAGAGAGAGAGAGAGAGAGAGAGAGAGAGAGAGAGAGAGAGAGAGAGAGAGAGAGAGAGAATTTACACTTTTTCTTCAACATTTCATAGAAATTTTGCAGACCTCGAAGACATGATCAGTCATTTCTGAAAATATAATAGACTATTATAGCCATAAACATTTAGCTATTAGAGTAACATTAGATTTGCCAATTTTGCCCTAAGGCTCAGCGCTGGGGTGTTGGAGTCCATTCAGAACCCTTGTGGAAGCCACAGGGGTAAACCCTGAAGTTGTACTTTGAAGTCAAAGTTGAAACGTTGAACACCAAAACAGAAGGAGTCCGGAATGGGGGGAAATGTTTATCACTACATTTCAATTTTTTTTTCTTTTTTTTTTTTTTTTCATCAACTACAGACTGCCACAGTTAAGGACTGATTTTTACCCTAGACTATTTTAGAATAAACGATTGCATTTTTTTTTTTTTTTTTTTGCTTTATCAACTACAGACTGCCACAGTTAAGGACTGATTTTTACCCTAGACTATTTTAGAATAAACGATTGCATTTTTTTTTTTTTTTTTTGCTTTATCAACTACACACTGCCACAGTTAAGGACTGATTTTTACCCTAGACTATTTTAGAATAAACGATTGCATTTTTTTTTTTTTTTTTTTTTTTGCTTTATCAATTACAGACTGCCACAGTTAAGGACTGATTTTTACCCTAGACTATTTTAGAATAAACGATTGCATTTTTTTTTTTTTTTTTTGCTTTATCAACTACAGACTGCCACAGTTAAGGACTGATTTTTACCCTAGACTATTTTAGAATAAACGATTGCATTTTTTTTTTTTTTTTTTTTTTTTGCTTTATCAATTACAGACTGCCACAGTTAAGGACTGATTTTTACCCTAGACTATTTTAGAATAAACGATTGCATTTTTTTTTTTTTTTTTTTTTTTGCTTTATCAATTACAGACTGCCACAGTTAAGGACTGATTTTTACCCTAGACTATTTTAGAATAAACGATTGCATTTTTTTTTTTTTTTTTTTTGCTTTATCAACTACAGACTGCCACAGTTAAGGACTGATTTTTACCCTAGACTATTTTAGAATAAACGATTGCATTTTTTTTTTTTTTTTTTTGCTTTATCAATTACAGACTGCCACAGTTAAGGACTGATTTTTACCCTAGACTATTTTAGAATAAACGATTGCATTTTTTTTTTTTTTTTTTGCTTTATCAACTACAGACTGCCACAGTTAAGGACTGATTTTTACCCTAGACTATTTTAGAATAAACGATTGCATTTTTTTTTTTTTTTTTTTTTTGCTTTATCAATTACAGACTGCCACAGTTAAGGACTGATTTTTACCCTAGACTATTTTAGAATAAACGATTGCATTTTTTTTTTTTTTTTTGCTTTATCAATTACAGACTGCCACAGTTAAGGACCGATTTTTACCCTAGACTATTTTAGAATAAACGATTGCATTTTTTTTTTTTTTTTTTTTTTTTTGCTTTATCAATTACAGACTGCCACAGTTAAGGACTGATTTTTACCCTAGACTATTTTAGAATAAACGATTGCATTTTTTTTTTTTTTTTTGCTTTATCAATTACAGACTGCCACAGTTAAGGACCGATTTTTACCCTAGACTATTTTAGAATAAACGATTGCATTTTTTTTTTTTTTTTTTTTTTTTGCTTTATCAATTACAGACTGCCACAGTTAAGGACTGATTTTTACCCTAGACTATTTTAGAATAAACGATTGCATTTTTTTTTTTTTTTTTTTTTTTTGCTTTATCAATTACAGACTGCCACAGTTAAGGACCGATTTTTACCCTAGACTATTTTAGAATAAACGATTGCATTTTTTTTTTTTTTTTTTTGCTTTATCAATTACAGACTGCCACAGTTAAGGACCGATTTTTACCCTAGACTATTTTAGAATAAACGATTAAATTAGACTTACTTTAACCCAATATTTTCCCCAAAAAAATCGAATCATTAGGCACAGGTTTCTGAGGTTAATTGCATTACTAATTCTACCGTCATTTATTGCAAATAAAAATGATAGTAAGGGG
>NC_090725.1:5929410-5954410 GCF_036898095.1 Palaemon carinicauda | reverse complement strand
CATTTCCTTGTGTCTTGCTTACTTCAACCAACCTAACACCCCCTCTCTCTCTCTCTCTCTCTCTCTCTCTCTCTCTCTCTCTCTCTCTCTCTCTCTCTCTATATATATATATATATATATATATATATAGATAGATAGATAGATAGATAGATAGATAGATAGGTAGATAATCATCATCAGCCGTTACTATTCCACTGCAGAGCAAAGTCCTCAGACATGTCCTTCCACTTAGGTCTGTTTATAGTCATTCTGTGCCAGTCCAAACGCGCAAAACTTTCTTAGTTCGTCAATCCATCGTCTTCTCTTCCATCCCCTGCTTCTTTTACAACCTCTAGGGACCTATACTGTTATTCTTAATGTCTATCTATTGTCTGTCATTCTCATTATATGTCCAGCCCATGTCCATTTCTTTTTTCCTAGAAGTTATTTAAATAGCATCTACTTTAGTTTGATCTCGTATTCATGTTTTTCTTTTTCTGTCCCTAGTTTTATTCCCATACTTATTCTTTCTATAGATCTTTGAATTGTAACTAGCTTATTTTCTAAGGCTTTAGTAAGGATCCAAGTTTTTTATGAATAAGTTAATATTGGTAGGACCAACTGGTTAAAATACTTTTTTTTTTTAAAGAAAGCGGCATTTTACTTTTCATAATCTTATTTTCTTTACCAGATGCTCTCCATCCAATGTTTATCCTTTTAAATTCGGTCTCGTGTCCTGGGGAAACACTTACTGTCTGTCTTAAGTATATGCATTAAAAATCTCCAAAGGCTCATCGATAACTCATATTTGTTGCCTTTTTCATTGAACATTGTCTTAGTTTTACTTATATTCTTTTTCAGTGCTTCATTACTGCTTTCTCTATTCAAATCTTCTATCAATATTTGCAGTTCCTCCCATGATTCACTGAACACAACAATGTCATCTGCAAATCTTAAGTTTTGAAGTATTCCATATTAATATTGATTCCTATATTTTCCTAAACTAATATCTTAAAAACTTCTAGGCATATTATGAATAATTTAGGACAGATGGGTTCTGCCTGTGTAACTCCTTTCTCAATCGGAATTTTCTCAATAACTTTGAGTATTTTAGGATTGCTGCAATTCCTGAATAGATATTTTCGTGTCCTAACATAAGTCTTCTATACCTCGCCTTTGAAGGTCTGTCATTACTGCTGATCTTTTGACAAAAACAAAAAAAGCTTTCTCATAGTTTATAAATTCTATGCATAGTGGTTTGCCATATATATATATATATATATATATATATATATATATATATATATATATATATATTTAATACTGTATATATACATATGTATATATATACAGTATATATATATATATATATATATATATATATATATATATATATATATATATATATATATGCACGACGGGTTAGACTCAACGTTTGACGAGACAGGAACGTACCTAATCTCAAGGAATAAGGAATACGGCCTCAGCTAGATTTATTTACGGACCGTGACCTATGTTCCCGAAAAACTGGCTGACAGCAGGAACATGAATGTATAATTCCAAAGACTGGCGTCGCAATGGTCCCCGTTTAAAGGTACGTCTACTTAGAAGTACAATTATTCAATGGTCATCGGCCATATACGGCCTATACTATGTCCGTCAGAGAGAGAGAGAGAGAGAGAGAGAGAGAGAGAGAGAGAGAGAGAGAGAGAGAGAGAGAGAAGGGAATTCTAGCTGACGAAAGCAATATACGTGAATATGTGATTGGAGCTTGAATGTGTGACCCCGAGTTTACATATCCTGACAAGCACAGACATATCATAAGTATGGTACTCCGTTATCTTACCTCCAACTTCCCTAAATCACAAACTTGCTCTCACTCAACGTGACATTTCCCATACAAGTGAAATGTCCTAGAGAAAATACTTGGCAACAATCAAAATGACGCGTTCAACCTTCAAGCACTAGGTCATGGACCACTATCCAGAAAACTTCCAAACTATATTACAAAGATGTTTCAACAGCAGCACGTCAACCCACCTGTACACGCTATGCCAGATAGATAGATAGATAGATTTTTATTGACCACACCGTCGTTCATTTAGTTCATTAGGTTGCATAAGATTTTTCATAATTCTGACCATCCGTTACATTCAGATCTTCCTGGACAGTTCCAACCTGTTCGTAATACTAGGCAGGCAGTTAATTCTAATACTTAGGCCTTCTCCATCATGAGGCTCAATACTACACAGTTTTCTAGAAGTTTTATTCTAGCTGTGACCAAGTTCTGAAACGATCTTCCTAATCGGGTTGTTGAATCGATTGAAATTCAAAAGCTCAAAGTTGCAGCAAATGTTTTCATGTTGAAAAGGCTGACATAGGTCTTTTTATAGTTTATATTCTAAATATGTTTTGGTGTTAAAATATTTTATTTAAATTGTTCATTACTTCTCATATCGTTTATTTCCTTATTTCTTCTTCACTGGGCTATTTTTCCCAGTTGGAGCCCTTACCTTAGCTAATAATAATAATAATAATAATAATAATAATAATAATAATACACATTTTGCAAATGCGATGTTGCTTTCTTGATATCATGGCTCCTACTCCGAAGGCACATCACGCCATCCATCAAACACTTTTCCCTCTCCCTCTCATCCATTCGCCAAATATATATGAATTATAACACAACTAACAAAAATATATATCAAACCATTCTGATCCATCTTTTACCATTCCACTCATTCTTTGCATTTCCTAATTCCTTAACTTTTGAACTCTTTTTACTCTGCCAAGATTAGCCTACTAAAACTCTTCTTACTCTGCCAAGATTAGCCTACTAAAACTCTTCTTACTCTGCCAAGATTAGCCTACTAAAACTCTTCTTACTCTGCCAAGATTAGCCTACTAAAACTCTTCTTACTCTGCCAAGATTAGCCTACTAAAACTAAAAACAAAAAAACTTGTCTTTTTTTTCTCTATCATTTCATTATAAAATTTACATATATGATCAACGTATAGTTGGTTGTTCCTGTCTAGCAGTTATTTTCTAGTCCGTAGATATTCATCTTCTATTTCTAAACCTGTTCTCTACATTCACCCAGTATGACACATGTCCTTTAAACATATCACATGCCAGTCAACTGCTTCAATAATCCCACCAGGCAAACTACCACTCAAATATCCTTCTTCCTAGGATTTTCTTACCTTCAAATCATCGTGTTGGTCCCATATACTTTTAACTCCCTCCTCTTGCACAAATTGCAGCACATTCCTATAGCATCCTCAACATTGCGACTCTATCATTTCCATTTGATAATTCCCAAGGCCCATTTTCTGTTCAATCTTAAAGGTCTCGTACAATTTGTTCTTACATGATAAAATTGATTATTTTTATTTGCTTTAGTATCTTAGGACACTTCCCGTTTCGATAAGAATATTTAAGTGAGTTGTCGTGTTTTTAATCCTTTTATCCTTTATGATTTGGTTAAAATAAGAAGATCTACATCAATTATGATTATATACAAGTCAAGCAGCCTCATGTCTGAAATAAATTTTTCCGACCATAGACCTAGTATTCATATTTAATTCTTAACGAGTGCTTGAAAACGGAAATCATAAATAATCAATAAAGCACTTTTATGATTTTAGTTTTTCCCTTTTAACCTTTTTCATTAAAACATATTAGAGCCAGACATTGCAAGTAAACCACTACGATAATTTGAAAGATGAGATGTCCCTTTATTCTAAACCGTGTGGCACCGCGCGGATATTCTCCCGCAACATGTGAAGGGCCTCATTGGACTACATTGATTTCTAAACCACACGGTCGAAACCGCATGGTTTCAATCTGCTCGACCCGTGTGAAGCAGGCCTTAATCGGCACTTCAATCCGCTCGACCCGTGTGAAGCAGGCCTTAATCGGCCACTTCAATCCGCTCGACCCGTGTGAAGCAGGCCTTAATCGGCCACTTCAATCCGCTCCACCCGTGTGAAGCAGGCCTTAATCGGCCACTTCAATCCGCTCCACCCGTGTGAAGCAGGCCTTAATCGGCCACTTCGATCCGCTCGACCCGTGTGAAGCAGGCCTTAATCGGCCACTTCAATCCGCTCCACCCGTGTGAAGCAGGCCTTAATCGGCCACTTCGATCCGCTCCACCCGTGTGAAGCAGGCCTTAATCGGCCACTTCGATCCGCTCGACCCGTGTGAAGCAGGCCTTAATCGGCCACTTCAATCCGCTCCACCCGTGTGAAGCAGGCCTTAATCGGCCACTTCGATCCGCTCCACCCGTGTGAAGCAGGCCTTAATCGGCCACTTCAATCCGCTCGACCCGTGTGAAGCAGGCCTTAATCGGCCACTTCAATCCGCTCCACCCGTGTGAAGCAGGCCTTAATCGGCCACTTCAATCCGCTCGACCCGTGTGAAGCAGGCCTTAATCGGCACTTCAATCCGCTCGACCCGTGTGAAGCAGGCCTTAATCGGCCACTTCAATCCGCTCGACCCGTGTGAAGCAGGCCTTAATCGGCCACTTCAATCCGCTCGACCCGTGTGAAGCAGGCCTTAATCGGCCACTTCAATCCGCTCGACCCGTGTGAAGCAGGCCTTAATCGGCCACTTCAATCCGCTCGACCCGTGTGAAGCAGGCCTTAATCGGCCACTTCAATCCGCTCGACCCGTGTGAAGCAGGCCTTAATCGGCCACTTCAATCCGCTCCACCCGTGTGAAGCAGGCCTTAATCGGCCACTTCAATCCGCTCGACCCGTGTGAAGCAGGCCTTAATCGGCCACTTCAATCCGCTCCACCCGTGTGAAGCAGGCCTTAATCGGCCACTTCAATCCGCTCGACCCGTGTGAAGCAGGCCTTAATCGGCCACTTCAATCCGCTCCACCCGTGTGAAGCAGGCCTTAATCGGCCACTTCAATCCGCTCGACCCGTGTGAAGCAGGCCTTAATCGGCCACTTCAATCCGCTCCACCCGTGTGAAGCAGGCCTTAATCGGCCACTTCAATCCGCTCCACCCGTGTGAAGCAGGCCTTAATCGGCACTTCAATCCGCTCGACCCGTGTGAAGCAGGCCTTAATCGGCCACTTCAATCCGCTCGACCCGTGTGAAGCAGGCCTTAATCGGCCACTTCAATCCGCTCCACCCGTGTGAAGCAGGCCTTAATCGGCCACTTCAATCCGCTCGACCCGTGTGAAGCAGGCCTTAATCGGCACTTCAATCCGCTCGACCCGTGTGAAGCAGGCCTTAATCGGCCACTTCAATCCGCTCCACCCGTGTGAAGCAGGCCTTAATCGGCCACTTCAATCCGCTCCACCCGTGTGAAGCAGGCCTTAATCGGCCACTTCAATCCGCTCGACCCGTGTGAAGCAGGCCTTAATCGGCCACTTCAATCCGCTCCACCCGTGTGAAGCAGGCCTTAATCGGCCACTTCAATCCGCTCCACCCGTGTGAAGCAGGCCTTAATCGGCACTTCAATCCGCTCGACCCGTGTGAAGCAGGCCTTAATCGGCCACTTCAATCCGCTCGACCCGTGTGAAGCAGGCCTTAACCGGCCACTTCAATCCGCTCCACCCGTGTGAAGCAGGCCTTAATCGGCCACTTCAATCCGCTCCACCCGTGTGAAGCAGGCCTTAATCGGCCACTTCAATCCGCTCCACCCGTGTGAAGCAGGCCTTAATCGGCCACTTCAATCCGCTCCACCCGTGTGAAGCAGGCCTTAATCGGCCACTTCAATCCGCTCCACCCGTGTGAAGCAGGCCTTAATCGGCCACTTCAATCCGCTCGACCCGTGTGAAGCAGGCCTTAATCGGCACTTCAATCCGCTCGACCCGTGTGAAGCAGACCTTAATCGGCCACTTCAATCCGCTCCACCCGTGTGAAGCAGGCCTTAATCGGCCACTTCAATCCGCTCGACCCGTGTGAAGCAGGCCTTAATCGGCCACTTCAATCCGCTCGACCCGTGTGAAGCATTATTACTCAGCCACTTCACGAGACCTAGGCTGTCCGTGCTGCTGCAGTTGTTAGATGCTGCTATCTACGTTGACAATTTGTTCGAAAATAAAAAGAATACACAGTAACGTCACTTCGAACGTGACTGAAGACTACAACATGTTCCTGGTAAACACTTGATGCAACCAATACCTGCTCTATAACTCACTTTGCTCATCCCTTATCAATGCTTGTTATCAATATTAATTTTCATCAATAAACACCACCAGATAGCATACCAGGAATACTAAGTAATCTTATTTCTCGGAAAGCCTTGAAATTATCTATCAACACCTTATCTAATTTCTTAAACCCGTTCCTTACATGTATTTCATATTAAAAAAAAAAAAAAAAAAAAAAAAAAAATGTTTCTGCTTACAGCTCCTCCTTTTCTCAAAACTTTAGAACAGGGATTCCCAACCCTGGCGTCGGCAAGCAGTTTTCTTGGGGTCGTGATGACATGGTAATAATCTAAAGGGGTTTAGCTGATATCATTGGATTAAGAGGATACAGTATAGGCTTTACCAAAACCTTTCCCTATTCTAACCTGATGTGGTATACATAAATCTAAAAAACGAAAGAATAATAGCCAGGCCTTCTCCATCATGAGTCTCAATACTACACAGTATTCTAGAAGTTTTATTCCAGCTGTTACCAAGTTGTGGAATGATCTCCCTAATCGGGTAGTTGAATCAGTAGAACTTCAAAAGTTCAAACTTGCAGCAAATGTTTTTAAGTTGAATAGGCTGACATAAGTCTTTTTATTGTTTATATATGACATCTGTTTTGGACGTTGTTAATAGTTTATATAGGACATATCTGTTTTGACGCTGTTACTGTTTTTAGAATGATATATTGTTAATTTATTCTCATCATTTATTTATTTCCTTATTTCCTTTCCTCACTCGGCTATTTTTCCCTATTGGAGCCCTTGGGCTTATAGCATCTTGCTTTTCCAACTAGGGTTGTAGCTTGGCTAATAATAATAATAATAATAATACTCAAGCTGAATGGTTTCCCTTCTTAATCTGATGACCGACAGGGCCGGTCGTTCACATATACATTACATTGCTATTTGCCTTTCTTAGAACATTTTGTACAGAAATGTTTTAACAAGAAGTTATCTCTGTAGAAAGTATTTATAGGGACTTATACGTAAACTTTACAAATCTGTATATAGTACTTGATCCCATCCATAGTGTTTTGTATATATATATATATATATATATATATATATATATATATATATATATATATATATATATATATATATTTATATATATATATATATATATATATATATATATATATATATATATATTATACATACATATACAGTATACATAAAAATTCATATTAGCACACACACATACATATATATATATATATATATATATATATATATATATATGTGTGTGTGTGTGTGTGTGTCTGATAATTTTTGTTAATTAAAGAGATTGCATCTGCTACTGTTCTAAGAGTCTGAAATTTGTATTTGGAAATTTGTAGGTATGGAGCATTGTTATATTTAAATGTTGTAAATTTCATTATTCAAGTGTATGTCAGTTTTTTTTTTTTTTTTTTTTCCTTTTTTTGTGTAATAGAAAGGTTTTGATGTTTGAAATATCTATGAATTATGATATCTATTAAAAACGACATTTTAACTACAGATTAAGAAACTCAAAATAAAAGTCATATATGCCGAAAATATTGACGTTCATAACCCTAAGCTGCAGTAAGACATGCATATATAAGACAGAAATGACAAATGAGTTGTTGGTGATTTCTTAAAATGCAGATACATATTATAGTCCCAAATTCCATAAAAATAAAATGTAAATGAAAGAGAGAGGAAGGGAGAAGTGTGTATGTGTATGTATCTATGTATTTGCATGTGTGTGTGTGTGTGTGTGTGTGTAAAATACATACATATATATAAGACACAAATGCACACATAAATGTGTTTATGAATACGTTTTCATAGCCTTTTTACTGCTATTGTCATAGCTATCATTACCAAGTCTTAATTGACTGATTTTAATCTCTCTCTCTCTCTCTCTCTCTCTCTCTCTCTCTCTCTCTCTCTCTCTCTCTCTCTCTCTCTCTCGTTTGTTTTTACAATAGGTTGTTGCAATTATGGCAATGGCAAACAACAAAGGAAAGCAGAAATATATGGATGACTGCATTAACATCGGTTATACTTTCTTTATCTCAGCAGGAAAGGAAAACACTCAATTTGTGAAGTGCAGTGAAGTGCTCTCAGGAGAATCAATGACGCAGGATAAGTTAAGACATAATTTTAGGTCGAAAAATGCTTTCAGAAAAGAAAGGTCGGTGTCTTGCAAGACTAAGCCTGTGGATCTAAAAGAAAATCTCGTCTTGACAGCGATTAAAATTCCCCAAATCAAAGTAAATCTGCTTTACTGGCGTTTTATATCGTATTTCTGAAAAAAAAAAAAAAAAAAAAACACCTTGTCATTGGTGAGGAATAAATTTTATCTTGTGCAACAGACGTCGTTTATGACACAATCGAAGATAAGGGAGTTAAATCCTCGTAAATTATAACACTTTCTAATCATGCTGTATATCTCCACTTGATCTCTTCACATTAAAAGTTGATGAATCAACATATATAGATAATCTTCCTGAGTTATTAGTTTATGTGCGATTTATAAATAATGGGGATTTTAAAGATGAATTTCTTGCAGACCATCAGAAACAACAAAAGCTGTGGTATATTGAAACAAACAAGGATAATTTCTTTAAAAAAAACAAGGATTGATATGGGAAAATGTCGGTGGTATGTGTACTGACAACCTAGTATAGAAGGTGCACCACCTTCTATACTAGGTTGTAGATCAGGTAAAGAATATTTCTCCGGAAGCTGTTGGAATTTATTGCATGATACATCGTCAAGTATTTTCTGTAAAAACATTGCCATAGATTTGAAAAATTATGCAATCAGTTGTTAAAGCAGTTAACTTTATAGTCAAATGCATTGAACAACTGCTTATTTGTTAAAGTTTGTCGTAAAAAAATGGATTGTAAGCACGAAGTTCTGTTGCAAACTGAAGTAAGGTAGCTACCAAAAGGCAATCATTTGCATATATTCTTTTAGTTGATTACTGAGGTGAGAGAATTCTTATCTCGGCAAGGAAGAACATAACTTTCGGGTTTCTTAGGTGGTATGAATAATTGGGCAAAAACTGCATACCTAGTAGATTTTTTCACAATTTTTAATTCCCTTAATCTTCCACTTCAGGAAGAAAATTCCGGCATTCTTGATGTTGGAGAAAAACTAAATGCCTCCCAAATGAAGCTGGATCTTTGGGAGTAAAGGATGAAAGAGAAATTTGTACATGTTTCGCGCAGTAAATGCATTTTTGGAAGAAAATTATACAGATATTCCATTCAAAAAGCAGTTTTCAAAGTTTGCAGATCCCAATTTATGGAGACTTAAGAGGAATTTAGTAAATATTTTCTAGAAAAACCTCAGTTATCCCATAACTTATCTCAAATCAGCCATTTGATGCAACAATGGGAAATTTTCCTGAAAGATATCAATAGGAATTTATTGATATTATTAGATTTGACAGTACCAAAGCTGACTTTGATTTCCTAACAGAGATTCAGTTTTGGATAAAGCAATTACGTCGATATCCAAATTTGGCTGAAGGTATGCTTAAAATGCTATGCCCTCTTCTTCGACATATGTGTGAAGTGACCTATCATCTTTACTTTTAATAAAGTCAAAGCTGAGAACTAATCTTCATGCTGATGATGAACTAAGTTGTGCTGTATCGAAAACATCACAGCGGATTGAGATACTAGCGATGGAAATGAATGAAGGATTTAAAGTTTTCAGGCATCCTGACATCTAAGGTCATTGACGCCGTAGCGATGGAAAAGCAGTTCTAAACATCACAAAAGAACATCACTGTTTATTATCATTGTAATGCTTGTGTTACTCATATCATCAATAACATTCTATTATGCAGTGTGTGTTGTATAAAGAAATTATATTATCATAATATAAATAAGTGTATTTTTTGGTTTATGCTATTCACTGATAAACAGTATACCTTAATCAATTATTTTTTTTTTTATTTAAAAAAATATGAATATAGCCTTGATATTTGAGTGAAGCTAAAATGAGGTCACCACAGGAAGAAGGTTGGGAACCACAGTTGGAAAAGCAGGACGCTGTAAGCCCGGGAGGTCCAACCGGGGAAATAGCCCAGTGAGGAAAGGAAATGAGAAATGTATAAGAAAATTAATTAAGTTAAAATAGAACATTTTAAGAACAATAACATTAAAATAAATATCCCATATATAACTATAAAAATAAACAAATAAACAATAGGAAGAGAAATAAGATAGACTAGTGTGCCCGAGTGTACCCTTAAGCAAACAAACTCTACCCCAAGACAGTGAAATACCATGGTACAAAGGCTATGGCACTACCCAAGACTAGAGAACAATGGTTTGAATTTGGAGTGTCCTTCTCCTAGAAGAGCTGCTTACCATAGATAAAGAGTCTCTACTACCCTTACCAAGAGGAAAGAAGCCACTGAACAATTACGCTGCAGTAGTTAGCCCTCTGGGAGAAGAAAAATTGTTTGGTAATCTCAGTGTTGTCAGGTGTATGAGGACAGAGGAGAATATGTAAAGAATAGGCCAGACTATTTGGTGTATGTGTAGGCAAAAGGAAAATGAGCCGTTACCAGACAGAACAATCCAATGTACTGTAGTACTGTCTGGACAGTCAAAGAACCCAATAACTCTCTAGCGGTAGTATCTCAACAGGTGGCTGGTGTCCTAGCCAACCTACTACCTAAAATATGCAGGTATTGTTATTTGGTAAGGCACAAACTTTTTAAACAGGTTCAGTATTGCAAAAACACTAACAATGCAAAGAGTATTTTCATCTTATGCTGACCAAATGAAGTTAATCTAAAAATAATATTGATATCACACATATCCTTCCAATGACCTTAGCCAAATTATCAATTTCGGAAATCAACGAGATAAGAGGATTCAACCAGAAAATGATTCAGTCAACGACACCAAACAGTTGAAATTTGGCTCGTAACCGAAAACGTAAAATTTTTAAATAATCTGCCTTCTTAATCATCTTCATCATCATCATCATCTCCTCCTACGCCTATTGACGCAAAGGGCCTCAGTTAGATTTCGCTAGTCGTCTCTATCTTGAGCTTTTAAATCGATACTTCTCCCTTCATCGTCTCCTACTTCACGCTTCATAGCCCTCAGCCAAGTCTTCTAGTGCCTTGTGGAGCTCAGTTGAAAGTTTGGTGAACTAATCTCTCTTGGGGAGTGCAAAGAGCATATCCAAACCATCTCCATCTACGATTATGAGTCTTTATAAAATAAGAATATTGTCCAAATATGCTAGATTGGTGATTGAATCGTTAAAAAGGTAACCGCTGGAGGGTAAGAGATCCACCAACATGAGCGAAACCACTTTTGACCACCAGCCTCAGGACTGAAAGGTGTGGTTGATGGGGGAAATTTGCTAGGAAAAATAGACCAGCTGTTCCCAATCAAAATTCAAATTTAATAAAAAAGACTAGTTCCTTGGTGGGTGGCAGTACCCATGATCCTACGGGGAGGATTTTTCCCCTTGGAAACACCATTTTCTATGGTCCCAAAATAGAGCAAGGGAGATGATTAAAATAATCAAATAGTTATATGGGATGTAAGGCCTGGGCCACTAACAAGTTTATGGCATACTATGTGCTAGGAGCTGGGTCATGAAAAAAAAACTTATTTCCTGAGAGAGGAAGCCATATCAGAAGTTTAAAAATGGATAAGATTAGAATAGACACTCATCCATCCCTCCCCTGGCTATGAGAGGAAGGGGATTTGCTCTTTAAGAGATATGGTCTGTAAAGACAACTACTTAGTAAGAAGTAGAAAAGTTATTCGAACTTTCACTTTAGATTTACACTGGTATGGTAATTACATGAGATGCTTACCTGTCTCAATAAGGAACTGGGAGAACTTGTTAAGCACCCACCACAGGACCAAAGGAAAGTGGCCAAGAACTTGAGGGCAATGTCAATAAGCTAGAAGGGGGAAAAGGTGTTCCAGGGTCTCCAAATACATGCTTTCAATATCTGACAAACTGACATATTTTCCCTACAGGTGAAAGACAGGCCTATGTCTATAACTTTGTAAGCTCTCACTGCCTGGACATTTAACCCCCTTACAGGATGATACAAACTCTTAATTGTTAGGTCTCACAAAATCAGACAGATGCATATGATCCCAGTCACCAAAGGCTTGAAGGTGGAAGATTAACAATGCCTAGAGCCTGGGTTCACGAATCATTGGGTTTTGGGTCTTTACATCCTTCTGAGTAGCTAACCTGATGACAAAGTCCTTGAAGGTCTCCTACTCTTTTCATAAGAAGGTCCATGAAGCTCACTTGCTCTCTTTGCCAATGCTAAGGCAGGTAGACAGACAGTCTTGAGGGATGTCTAATCGTCACTTGATTTTCCCAAGAGGCTCAAAAGACAGATACATCAGAATCCTGAGGAAAAGGAACCTATCCCACAAGGATCACACCCAACTCTGTGGGGACTGAGTTCCTAGAGTAAACATTACTGCTTGAAGTTCCACTCAAGAATCAAAAGCGCCCTTAAAAATAGATCCACACACTTCAGTCTAAATACCATGCTTTTACAGAAGAAAGTATATAGCTTCCTTCAGTGGAGATCGACAAGGAAGTTCACAATCTACTGAAGTGTGGCTCCAACCAGAGAAGCACGTTTCCTAAGTCATCAGTTGCAAAGGATAGTTCACTTTTCCAAGTAAACAGCTGCATATCCCTGTTGCAGATAACAATACATGTCCTACAAAGTTTGTCAAAAATACCCTTTTGTTTAAAAGGGATGCTGGATAGTCTCCAGCCATGGAGAACAAAGGCATCCACGACCTGATGGTACCTCTGCAATTGTACCTGACAGAGAAGATTACCCTAAAGGGATATCTCTCTTGAGACCTTCATGAGATGAGTCAGAAGACTGTGATAACACTCAGTTTGAGGCCACTTACACCCCGAGATCAATGCTCAATTAAGTACTTAACAAAAAAGGCTGAATGAGGGAAAACGTACAAAACCAAGCCATCACCATCAAATTGATGTTGAAATACGACGTAGAACGGCATAGAACTGGGTTGCGGGAACAGAATTCAAGGAGCTTTATGTTTAACCATCTGGTAAACAGGGCGATTATCTATGATCCACATAATGGGAAGAGCCTTTCCATTACACAGGGATGTAAGAACCATTATGTCCCTACAACTTGCATCTGATGACCGAGTTAATTTGCTAGGACTTTCCAGAATGTACTTTACCAGCTCAAAGGAGTGGCAGTTCGCCCATATTTGCACTTGTTTCACTTCATCAAATGATAGTGGGGCAATAATGTTCTGCCTAATTACTAAAGTAAGACACTACAGTTGTGCTATCACTTAGCACCACATAATGGCATTCATCTGTCACTGCAGTGCTCCCACGGCACGAATTTTCAAGAACATTGATGTGCTGGTGACATTTGTCAAGTTTTCACACATTTTATGAGGTTATGTAACAGATGCCTGCGAATGTTGTAAATGCACGAAAAATATGTGTGCTCGCACAGTAAGACTACTCACCACCCTCACCCAAAAACGAAATCCTCCAAGTATGCTTCCAGCCCATTGTTCCATACATCATACAACAGAAGCATCTTCAGAGGTGGAAAGTTCAGTGGATCTCCCCCTGTGAAGTTCCTGTTGTCTAGTTACTAAAGAATGTACCCCGGCCATTCACTTATTGAAGTTCAATCATATGACGCATTGGTTGTTCACAGGCCAAAGTTTCTGCCCCCTTCAATCTGTGAGACGAATCAAAACCAAACATTTTTTTAGAAAACACACCACCGGAAGAACTCCAGATCTTCGGCCTTTTAATAGAGATATTCGCTGATTTTTAGATGACAATATTAAGACAATGTCAAGAGGTTTTAACTATCTGAGGTGAAGTGTACAGAATTCCTAATGCCCTTCCTTAGAAAAACACCTCTCATCAGGTTCAACATATGCCACACTGATTATGTCTTATATATAAAAAAAATTAACATTTATGGTCAAGTTAATTTTATATAAAACTAATGAAATTTGTATTGAATGTGGTTAAAGGCCTGCAGGGTTTCTGTTTTTGACAAATGTGAAATAAATGAGAAACCAAACAGCTAAGAATTTGAATATATTGCATATGAAATAATACATATACATAAATACATACATACATACATATATATATATATATATATATATATATATATATATATATATATATGTGTGTGTGTGTGTATGTGTACATATATTACATTATATATATATATATATATATATATATATATATATATATATATCTATATATACAGTATATATGTGTATGTATATATATATATATCTATATATATATATTTATTTATATATATATATATATATATATATATATATATATTTATATATGTTAAGGGAGTCCTATCAAATGAATTTCAAGTGATCAGTGGATTACTTCAAGGGAATGTGTTGTCACCTATGTTGTTTATCCTTCTCAAGGATTTTGAACTCCATGGAACAGCTGGGGATGGCAGATAAGGATTGGATTGGAAACAGGAAATTAGCGGACATAAGAGTATACTGATGACGCTGTCATTAGCAAATTGCCACAGGACTTGCAAAGCTTGATTATTAGAATGCATGAAATATCACATGAGGTTGGACTCAAGATAAAGAGAAGAGAGTGATGATGAGAACGGAATATGCAATGGAAGATTAAATATCATTGGAAGAAGAAAGGATTAATGAGGTAGAATCATTTAAATATTTAGGAACTATGATCTCTAATACAGGGTCTTTAGAATAGGAGTTTAATATAAGACTGAAAAAAGCAAATCAGACAATGGCTAGGTAAAGTAAAATTTCGAAATCAAATCGCCTGAAATTACATATAAAAATCTGGCTATATATCAGTTTAGTAAGATCGGTATTACTGTATGGACATGAGTCGTGATATGATAATGAAACAATATCCAACATATTTAGATTTGTGAACAAAGCCCTTAGAAGGATATTGGGAGTTAAATGGCAGGCCAAGATTAGAAATGAAACTATAAGAGTGATCATCAAGTCCCATATGTGGATGAGATCATGGTAAAGGGTAGATGGAGATGGTTTGGGCATGCTCTTAGCACTCCCTAAGAGAGATTAGTTCACCAAACTTTCAACTGGGCTCTACAAAGCACAAGAAGAGTTGGAAGACCCAGGCTTACATGGCTGAGGACTATAAAGCGTGAAGTAGATGATGAATGGAGAAGTATTGATTTAAAAGCTCAAGAGAGATGACTGCCGAAATCTAAATGAGGCCCTTTGCGTCAATAGGCGTAGATGAGATATATATATATATATATATATATATATATATATATATATATATATATGTAAATAAATATATATACATATATATATATATATGTAAATATATACATATAAAAATATATATATATATATATATATATATATACATATATATATACTGTATATATATATATATATATATATATATATATATATATATATATATATATATATATATATATATATATAATACACTGAACCACTATGGTCAAGTATATGTTAAATAAATACGAGATGAAAATTTTTATAATCTCCCCCAATTCTAATTTCTGCCTTTGAAAACCTTTTTAGAACAGCATTCCTAGAAGAAAAAAAAAAAAAAAAAAAAAAAAAACGTTTTGTACACTCTGTAATCCCCAAAAGAGAAGTAAGAATTACACCATATTATTCACCAGTCTGTCATGCATTTCACTCGACAATTTAGTGTTTTTTTTTTTCCAGAACACTATATTTTGGTATATACGAATAAAATGACTTGAAAGTAAAACCGATGTAAACCAGCAAATCTAATTACAATATAAATAGTCTCATAAAGTTCCACTGAATATGTCCCATTACAAAGTATGTTACAAGGGTCCTGTCCCAGTCACGGTCTTGATTCATTTTGTACCAACCGTGTGTCACACGATCGTTACATAGTTCATTTTGTGCTTGTATCTTCGCTCTCCCCTCGCACTAAAAAGAACCTGAAAAATCATGTCTCCTTTTTTCCTCTGTAACAGTGTCAATATTTGAACATGAAAATTCTTGTTGCTTTGAGATTTTGTATATAAAGGAGAGTGTTCTTTAATAAACTAACTCAGTTGCTTTCACACTGCCTTTGAGTTCACAACCTTCTCTCGGCTCCGTCACATTGGTGACCCCGGAGTGACCCCGTCACAATTTATTATTCGAATGTCTCAATTTATCTAAACTCTCCCTCTCCCATCTCACATCTATATTAGCCATATTTGTCTTTCTACGTTTCGTTTTCGTTTTCTTCATCCCCAAAAAAGTTCATAAATCTTAATAACTAACGGATATCCGGTCAAGAGAGCTGGTTAAGAAACTAACCTATCATGTTAAAACTCGTAATTACATTATCAATACTGACATCCGTTCTTGGTTTATCGAGAACTTTCATCAATGTAAATTGAAAACAAAAACAAAATTGAGAGAGAGAGAGAGAGAGAGAGAGAGAGAGAGAGAGAGAGAGAGAGAGAGAGAGAGAGAGAGAGAGATGGCAAGGCACAGTGTCCGAGAGACTGACCATATATACATATGATTAGCACCCAAGGCCCCTTCCCATCAAGCTAGGACCAAGGAGGGCCAGACAATGGCTGTTGATGACCTGTGTCTGAGTTCAACCAAAATTCGCTATTACTTTCTGCATTTCTTGAATGGCAACATTAATGTGATATTCCATTTATCAAACAAGCAGTAATAACAAATGCAGATAAAATCTGCAACTGAAAGTAGAAAGGACATAAAAAAAAATTACAACAAAAAGCAGAAAGCATACGTAAATTGCAAGGAAATGCAGAAAACATATAAAAATGCAAGAAACAGAAAGGATATAAAAAATGCAAGTAACAGCAGAAAGCATATAAAAATTGCAAGCAACAGCAGGAACGATAAGAAAAATTGCAAAATAACAGCAAAAACAATATAAAAAATGACAAGCTACAGCAGAAAGGATATAAAATTAAATTGTAAATAATAACAGAAAGGATATAAAATTGTAAAAAACAGCAGAAAGGATATAAAAAATTGCAAGCAACAGCAAAAAAATATATATAAAAATTGAAAGCAACAACAGAAAACATAAAATTGCCAATAACAACAAAAAGGATATAAAAATTATAAGAAACAGCAAAAAAGGATATAAAAAAATTGCAAGCAACGACAGAAAACATGAAAATTGCAAATAACCGAAAGGACACGAACAAAAAAATTGCAAGAAAAAGCAGGAAGGATATAAACAAAATTGCAAGCAACAACAGAAAGGATATAAAAAAAATCGCAAGCATCAGTAGAAAGCATATGAAAAGCCAAGAAACAGCAGAAAGCATATACAAAATTGAAAGAATCAACAGATAGGACATAAAAAAATTGCAAGAAACCGCAGAAAGGATATAAAAAATCACAAGCAACAGAATAAGGCACATAAAAGTTGCAAGAAACACCAGAAAGGATATAAAAAAAATAACCAGAAACTGCAGAATGGACATAAAAAATGCAAGAAACAGCAAAAATGATATATTGTAAAGATGGCAAGAAACAGCAGAAAGGACATTATAAATTGCAAGAAACTGCAGAAATGATATAAAAATGCAAGAAACAGAATAAATATAAAAAATTGCAAAAGCCAGCAGAAATGACATAAAAATTGCAAGCAACAACAGAAATGACATAAAAGATTGCAAGAAACAGCAGAAAGCATATAATAAATTGCAAGCAACAGAAGAATGCACATAAAAGTTGCAAGAAAAAGCAGAGAGATTATAAAAAATAGCCAGAAACAGCAAAAATGATATAAAAAATGGCAAGAAACCACAGAAAGGATATAAAATTTACAAGAAACAGAAGAAATGACATAAACATTGCAAGAAACCACAAAAAGGACACAAAAAAATTGCAAGAAACCGCAAAAAGGACACAAAAATTGCAATAAACTGCCAAAAGGACATAAAAATTGCAAGAAACCGGAGAAAGGACATAAAAATGAAAGAAACAGCAGAAAGGACGTAGAAATGCAAGAAACTGCAGAAAGGACATAAAAATTGCAAGAAACAGCAGAAAGGATATAGAAAATTGCAAGAAACACCAGAAAGGACATAATAAATTGCAAGAAACAGCAGAAAGGACATAAAAATTTCAAGAATTAGCAGAAAGGATATAAAAATTGCAAGCAACAGGATAAAGTATAAAAGTTGCAAGAAACAGCAGAAAACTCATGAAAATTGCTAGAAACAGCAGAAAGGATATAAAAATTACAAGCAACAGAAGAAGGCATATAAAAATTGTAAGAAAAAGCATAAAGGACATAAAAATTGCAAGAAACTGCAGAAAGGACATAAAATGAAAGAAACAGCAGAAAGGACATAAAAATTACAAGAAACTACAGAAAGGACACAAAAAATTGCAAGAAACAGCAGAAAGAACATAAAAATTGCAAAAAACGCAGAAAGGACACAAAAAAATTGCAAGAAACAGTAGAAAGGACACAAAAAATTGCAAGAAACAGCAGAAAGAACATAAAAATTGCAAAAAAAACCGTAGAAAGGATATAAATAATTGCAAGAAACCGCAGAAAGGACATAAAAATTGCAAGAAACTGCAGAAAGGATATAGAAAATTGCAAGAAACACCAGAAAGGACATAATAAATTGGAAGAAACAGCAGAAAGGACATAAAAATTTCAAGAATTAGCAGAAAGGATATAAAAATTGCAAGCAACAGGATAAAGTATAAAAGTTTCAAGAAACAGCAGAAAACTCATGAAAATTGCCAGAAACAGCAGAAAGGATATAAAAAAAAAATTAAAAATTACAAGAAACAGCAGAAAGGATAAAAAAAATTACAAGCAACAGAAGAAAGCATATAAAAATTGTAAGAAAAAGCAGGAAGGACATAAAAATTGCAAAGAAACCACAGAAAGAACATATAAATTGTAAAAAAAAAAAAAAAACCGCAGGAAGGACATATAAAACGGCAAGAAACCGCAGAAAGGACATAAAAATTGCAAGAAACAACAAAAAGAATAAAAAAATTGCATAAAACAGCAAAAAGATATAAAAATTGTAAGAAACGGGAGAAAGAACATGAAAAATTGCAAGAAGCAGCAGAAAAGATATAAAAAAAACTGCAAGAAACCGCAAAAAAGACATAAAAATTGCAAGCAACGGGATAAAGTATATAAAATTTGCAAGAAACAGCAGAAAGCATATAAAAACTGCAGGAAACAACAGAAAGGATATAAGAAAATGCAAATAACAACATATAGGATATAAAAATTGCAAAAACAAACGCAGAAAGGATATAAAATATTGCAAGAAACAGCACAGAGGACAAAAAAAAATTGCAAGCCGAAGCAGAAACGACCTAAAAAATTGCAAGAAACAGCACAAAAGACAAAAAAAAATGCAAGCAAAAGTAGAACCGATATAAAAATTGCAAGAAACTACAGATAGGACATAAAAATGCATGCAACAGCAGAAAGCATATAAGAATTGCAAGCAACAGCAGAAAGCATATAAAAATTCCAAAAAAACAACATAAAGGATATAAAAATTGTAAATAAGAACAAAAGGAATATATAAAAACTGCCAATTACAACAGAAAGCTTATGAAAATTACAAATGATAGCATAAATAACAACTAGAGTGGCACTCAGTAGAGCGCTGACCTCCGCTGAGGCAGCTTATTTCTCGACCTTAACCTTTGACCTTAAAATGTATTAATTGGCGTGGATTTTCCTCCACTCAAATGTGAACCAATTTTGAAGTGTCTGTGACAAGGATGCCAAACTTAGGGCTGATTAAGCGACTTTGACCTTTGACCTTCCAAAATTTAATTATTTATAGCTCTTTGCATAAGAGTTTAAAATCCCTGCAAGATTCATTACTTTACAATTAGAATTGTGGCCGTCTGTTTGATGACCGGAATTTGAGCTTTTGCTTGACCTTGACCTTCGACCTTAACATATATGGATTGGCGTCGATTTTCAAACACTAAAATCTGAATCAAGTTTGAAGTCTCTGTGACAACAATGTCCAAACTTATGGCTGATTACATGAATTGGACATTTTGCTTGACCGTGACCTTGACCTTCCAAAATTTAACCATTTCCAGCATTTTACATAACACTTAACGCCTACAAGTTTCATTACTCTACGATTAGAATTGTAGCCAGGAAGGTGTTCACTTACAAACACACAAACAGGGGCTAAAATATAACCTTTCAACCTCGTTGGCGTAGGTAATAATAGAGGCACTCAGTAGAGCGCAGACCTCCGCCGCAGCAGCTAATTTCTCGACCTTTTTCTCAACCTTGACCTTGAATTTTGACCTTAACATCTATTATTTGGCGTGGATTTTCATACACTCAAATATGAACCGAGTTTGAAGTCTAGGTGGCAACGATGTCTAAACTTATGGCTGATTAAGTGAATTGGACATTTTGTGTTGACCTTGACCTTCCAAATTTTAAAATGGACGTTTTGTGTTGACCTTGACCTTCCAAATTTTAAAATGGACATTTTGAGTTGACCTTGACCTTCCAAATTTTAAAATGGACATTTTGTGTTGACCTTGACCTTCCAAATTTTAAAATGGACATTTTGTGTTGACCTTGACCTTCCAAATTTTAAAATGGACATTTTGAGTTGACCTTGACCTTCCAAATTTTAAAATGGACATTTTGTGTTGACCTTGACCTTCCAAATTTTAAAATGGACATTTTGAGTTGACCTTGACCTTCCAAATTTTAAAATGGACATTTTGAGTTGACCTTGACCTTCCAAATTTTAAAATGGACATTTTGAGTTGACCTTGACCTTCCAAATTTTAAAATGGACATTTTGTGTTGACCTTGACCTTCCAAATTTTAAAATGGACATTTCGAGTTGACCTTGACCTTCCAAATTTTAAAATGGACATTTTGTGTTGACCTTGACCTTCCAAATTTTAAAATGGACATTTCGTGTTGACCTTGACCTTCCAAATTTTAAAATGGACATTTTGTGTTGACCTTGACCTTCCAAATTTTAAAATGGACATTTTGTGTTGACCTTGACCTTCCAAATTTTAAAATGGACATTTTGTGTTGACCTTGACCTTCCAAATTTTAAAATGGACATTTTGCGTTGACCTTGACCTTCCAAATTTTAATCATTTCCAGCCTTTTACCTAACAATTAACCCCCCAAATTTCATTACAGAAGGCTAAAATAACTCTCAGATCCGTTTCCGATTAAAATTGCGGCCAGGAAGCTCTTCACAAATAAACACGCATACCGGGGCGAAAATATAATCTCTTTTCAACTTCGTCGACAGAGGTATTAATAAATACTCTTCCAACCGTTCACTTCACAGACAATATACAGACTCAGGACTCTTTTCACTTCACAGACAATATACAGACTCAGGACTCTTTTTCACTTCACAGACAATATACAGAATCAGGACTCTTTTTCACTTCACAGACAATATACAGACTCAGGACTCTTTTCACTTCACAGACAATATACAGAATCAGGACTCTTTTCACTTCACAGACAATATACAGACTCAGGACTCTTTTTCACTTCACAGACAACATACAGACTCAGGACTCTTTTCACTTCACAGACAATATACAGACTCAGGACTCTTTTTCACTTCACAGACAACATACAGACTCAGGACTCTTTTCACTTCACAGACAATATACAGATTCAGGACTCTTTTCACTTCACAGACAACATACAGACTCAGGACTCTTTTCACTTCACAGACAATATACAGACGCAGGACTCTTTTCACTTCACAGACAAGATACAGACTCAGGACTCTTTTCACTTCACAGACAATATACAGACTCAGGACTCTTTTCACTTCACAGACAATATACAGACTCAGGACTCTTTTTCACTTCACAGACAATATACAGACTCGGGACTCTTTTTCACTTCACAGACAATATACAGACTCGGGACTCTTTTTCACTTCACAGACAATATACAGAATCAGGACTCTTTTTCACTTCACAGACAATATACAGACTCAGGACTCTTTTCACTTCACAGACAATATACAGACTCAGGACTCTTTTCACTTCACAGACAACATACAGACTCAGGACTCTTTTCACTTCACAGACAATATACAGACTCAGGACTCTTTTCACTTCACAGACAAAATACAGACTCAGGACTCTTTTTCACTTCACAGACAATATACAGACTCAGGACTCTTTTTCACTTCACAGACAATATACAGACTCGGGACTCTTTTCCACTTCACAGACAATATACAGACTCAGGACTCTTTTCACTTCACAGACAATATACAGACTCAGGACTCTTTTCACTTCACAGACAATATACAGACTCAGGACTCTTTTCACTTCACAGACAAAATACAGACTCAGGACTCTTTTTCACTTCACAGACAATATACAGACTCAGGACTCTTTTCACTTCACAGACAACATACAGACTCAGGACTCTTTTCACTTCACAGACAATATACAGACTCAGGACTCTTTTCACTTCACAGACAAAATACAGACTCAGGACTCTTTTTCACTTCACAGACAATATACAGACTCAGGACTCTTTTTCACTTCACAGACAATATACAGACTCGGGACTCTTTTCCACTTCACAGACAATATACAGACTCAGGACTCTTTTCACTTCACAGACAATATACAGACTCAGGACTCTTTTCACTTCACAGACAATATACAGACTCAGGACTCTTTTCACTTCACAGACAAAATACAGACTCAGGCCTCTTTTCACTTCACAGGCAATATACAGACTCAGGACTCTTTTCACTTCACAGACAATATACAGACTCAGGACTCTTTTCACTTCACAGACAATATACAGACTCAGGCCTCTTTTCACTTCACAGACAATATACAGACTCAGGACTCTTTTCACTTCACAGACAATATACAGACTCAGGACTCTTTTCACTTCACAGACAAAATACAGACTCAGGCCTCTTTTCACTTCACAGACAAAATACAGACTCAGGCCTCTTTTCACTTCACAGGCAATATACAGAATCAGGACTCTTTGTCTGGGAAGAAGCCGGATAAAACATTATCATCTAAATGAAAAATAAAATAAAGTAGCAGCAATGACAGAAATAATAGAAGCAACACTAAAGCAATCCTGACAATATTATCAAATATAAAGATAGACAATTTTTCAAAGATTTAAAAGCCTGTAACCGATACATTTTGTATGAATTAGAATGGCTATACGGATACAAAATAGTGAGCTATAGCTATATGATTTGAAAAATCACCATTTTAACATAGTGCAAATATGTACGTAACTACCAAAATACCATGAAAAAAACTATTAAAACTACATGACAATGAAATTAATTGGGACCAACGTCATCAAAACTAAGAAGTTCCATAACAAGTGACACGCATACGAGGTGCTATCATTTGATTGCATATTTATACGAGGTGCTATCATTTGATTGCATATTTATACGAGGTGCTATCATTTGATTGCATATTTATACGAGGTGCTATCATTTACAATTATTTACTGACCCTTTGTCCCTTGCGATACACATTCAAAGCAAAATATAAAACACCCGAATTATACGGTCCAAAATACTTTGAATTTACCGCAAAACGCATTGAATAGACAGATTTTCGTTTTCTTTTACCTTCAGACTCCTGCGTGTGGCAGTAGGATAGGGCGTGCCGTGGTCTGTGGCCAGGGGCCCTCAGCCCTCAATCAATACTCTGCTATGGAGGTTGTAACTTGAAAATGTCTCCCTTCACATTATTCTAAATAAACAGAACAGATCATTCTAATTCGATTAGTACAATTATAAACTCCTTCAACCGATTTCAGTATGGTGTGAGGTACGGAAATAAAAGAAAAGGAAAAAAAAAGAAAATTCGAGAGAAAACATAATTTCCTGAGTTGCATCCGTACTCTAAGAACTAATGATTCATATCAGCTGTTTAAACTCAAAGAAAAAAATTCTTTTTCTAATGACCAGTTAGTTTCTTCAAAAAAAAAATAAAAGAAAAAAATGTTAAGATATCATGACATTCACAAGTGCAAGAACAAACTCCTAAAACTTTATTATTTTCTATTCAAATAAAAAGTCTAAACATACATACATTCATTCACAAACATGGATCCCTCACGCCATTTGTATGCTTTCATATTTTTCCTCAAAGTCCCGTGATATAACTATATCAAGAACAAACGTGTGGCGTTAGTTAACAAAATTTAAAGGAAATCTACATGCTCGAACTCGAACATGAAAACATAAATGATGAAAAAAAGTACAGATGAGTCAACGTTCACGAACGCAGATATGTTGCATGATTCATATCTCTCTCTCTCTCTCTCTCTCTCTCTCTCTCTCTCTCTCTCTCTCTCTCTCTCTCTCTCTGTCTGTGTGTGTGTGGGTGGAATAGACTTCCAGCGGATGTAGTAAACATTAACACAGTAACCGAGTTCAAGAATAAGTTAGACACGATCATAAGAACTCTCTAAATCACTCTTCCAAAGAGCAAATGAAATTTCTTTTGAGACATCCAAAATTCTCTCTCTCTCTCTCTCTCTCTCTCTCTCTCTCTCTCTCTCTCTCTCTCTCTCTCTCTCTCTCTCTCTCTCTCTCTCTCTCTCTATATATATATATATATATATATATAAATTACACCCACACACAGACACCCACACACACATATATACATATATATCTATATATATATATATATATATATATATATATATATATATACATATATATATGTATATATATACATATATATATATATATATATACATATATATATATAT